>NC_056730.1:643967913-643982913 GCF_019279795.1 Protopterus annectens | reverse complement strand
ATAGCACCCAGCAGCATTGCCTATCCTGTCTCAATCCTTATAAATAGGTAAGTCTGGGAATACCATGTTCCCTCTCTCTGGAAAAAGTCACACATTATCCCTCTGCACAAAGGGGGAAATTCAACAGACATTAATATCTTTAGGCCTATAGCAATTGTATCTCCCCTCCCCAAAATACCTGAAAATGTATTCAAAAGCAATTACTAGACTACCTCCTGCAGGAAGAACTCATATCCCTATATAACATGGCTTCTGTCCTTCACATAGTACTAGCACTGCCCTTCTAACCTATATAGATAATGTCAATAAAGCTAGAGATAATGGCAGACTAGTCTCTTCCTTATTTCTAGACTCATCTAAAGTCTTCAATACAGTTTGTCACAGCAAACTTCTACTTCAAATGTGCTCACTACATCTCTCTCAGCCCATCCGTCTGTGGTTCAACATCTACCTGCCTAGTAGGTATCAGTCAGTAAAATGGCACTCCATGCTCTATCCTAACCTCCCAGTCACCACAAGTGTACCGCAAGGCTCTATCCTTGGTCTTTTCACCAACACCCTCTACACGCCCACACAACAGGCCACCCTTATACAATACACAGACGATTTCACTCTCATTTGCACATCTGACAACATTGTACACTTTCAAAAAATACTCAGAAAGCTTTAACAGCCACTGAAACATGGCTTTGTAACTCACAACTCATGACTCTGTCATAGTACATGTTGGTGTGAATGACCTGAGACGTACCTCCCTGGACTACATGAAAAGAGACATAGAGGAGCTCTCTGATCATGTAGCCCAGGCCGGTATGACCCTGACCCTGAGTAGCATCTTGCCCTCACCAAGAATGATGCCACAGTACAAAGAAAAAATGATCAGTTTTAACAATTGGCTAAGCTATTCGTGTCATTCAAAGGGGATCCAGTGTCTGTCAGCCTGGGACGACATGCTCGACAAGCCACGTTGTTTCATCAGAGATGGCTTGCACCTGTCGCCCTTAGGCTTTTGAATACTGGCCAAGGCTCTTGCCACCCTCATAGTGCCTTTTTTAGGCAAGGCTCAAAAGACAAACCCACCTCCATAAACAACACAAGTAACCAAAAACTGAGGGTAATGCTACTCAATGCCAGAAGTCTAAACCTCAAAATGCGCGCACTCAAGGCACTCCTTAGCATGGAGAAAATCGATATCTGTGCAGTAACAGAAACCTGGTTCAAGGCTCCAGAGAGCACCCCAGCACTACCAGGCTACAACTCATACCATACCTTTCGGCCCCAGAACCCGGACCGAAATACAAAAGGAGGGGGTGTATCCATTTTCATAAAGGATACCCACACCTCCAGGTTAGTAGCACAGCACAAGGCCTCGGAGACCATCCATGTGCAACTAACAGTGGGCAAAGCTGCCTTTCAGATTGTATCTTGATACAGATCACCTACCTTGTCTCAGGACCCCACTCAGCATTTCTGAGCACATTAGAAAATATGAAGGTCCTACCTAACACCATGATACTGGGTGATTTCAACTACCCCAACATTGACTGGAAAAACTACTCAAGTACAAACTACTTCGCCCAATGCGTCCTAGAGTTTATAAACTCAAACGCCCTGTAACAGCTGGTCACCATGCCCACAAGAGGTGACAACATATTGGACCTGATCATCACCAACATGGGGGATCAGTGCTCCACACCAGAGGTAAACCCCTCGCTGGCAAGATCAGACCATAAACTAATCACACTGGACATTCACATCCAAACCCCACCCCCAGTCAAGGAAACCATTGTGAAAAACTTTTCAAAAGCCAACTTCCCATTTCTCAAGACCGAGGTGAAAAGTTTCAAAGCCCCCTTGCTAAAAGATGATGCTGCCCAAACCACAGAATCCTTTACAAATGCATTCTATGAGCACCTACAGGAATGCATGGATTGAGCCATCCCAAGTAAAACCAAGACTCACTCCACCAAAAAGAGGAAACCAGTCTGGTGGTCCCTGGCCATAAATAAGCTATGCAACAGAAGGAGGAAACTATTACATGATAGAGCAAAATCCCAAAAAGGAAAGGCAGCCCTGATCAATATTAGCAAGAAACTACCATCCCTCATAAAATCATCCAAGGCCAGTTTCGAAAGAAAAATTGCCAAAGACTCTAAAGATAATCACAAAGCCTTCTTTAGCTATGTCAAGAATCTAGGTGGCAACTCTCAGATATGCTCTGAGCTAGTGCAAAATGGCAAAAAATACACTGAACCAACTGACATTGCCAACATCCTGGCTGACATGTTCAGTGCAAACTTTACCCCCCCCACCCCCAAAAGGGCCCGTGTCTATCCCAGAAGAATGTAGAGCCACAGACATCACAGACACGCAGGTGAAAACAGCCCTCTCCAAAGCTAAAAACACAGCATCAATGGGACCTGATGGTATCCCAGGCTGCATTTTACACGAGCTCCAAAATGAACTAAACCCCTACCTAAATTCACTGTTCAAACTCAGCCTTACCACTGGCTATATACCCAAAGAATGGCGTACAGCAACAGTCATCCTGCTCCACAAAGGTGGTGCCACAACAGATCCAGGGAACTATCGCCCCATAAGCCTGACTAGCCTGGTCTGCAAAGCTATGTAGCGTATCATCATGGAACTCATAAACAGAGACATTGGGAACCTCCAGACACTGGACCCTACCCAATTCGGCTTTGTTAAAGGCAGATCCTGCTTCCTAAACTGAGTTGACTTCTTTGAAACAGTTACCAAGGCCATAGATGAGGGAAAGGTAGTCCACACAGCCTACCTGGACCTCGCTAAGGCCTTCGACACCATTCCCCACTCTGGCATCATAGATAAGCTCACCAGCTTGAACATTAACCCCTATGTCATGAGATGGGTTGCCAACTGGCTCATGGATAGAACACACATGGTCAGAGTTGCAGGTGCCATGTCCAACTCTAAACCAGTTACAAGTGGCATCCCACAGGGCTCAGTCCTGGGACCCCTCCTCTTCGGTATATACTTCTCTGAGGTACAGGCAAGCATGGGAGGACTATGGCTGACCATGTTCACAGATGACTGCAAACTGGGGGCCATAATCGACTCTCCGGCTGACACAGACATCCTCCAGAAGGGTCTCATGGAGCCAGATACCTGGTGTCAGAACCATGGCCTCAAGCTAAATGCCAAAAAATACATAGTCAGCCCCTTTGGGAAAAACAAAGTGCCCACGAATTATCACATTGGTGGTAATCCACTAAGTACGGAAGATGTAATTAGGGATCTGGGGACCCAGATAGATAGCAACCTCTCCTTTGATAATCACATTGCCAAAGTGGTTAGAAAACCCTTCTATGTAGCCCACCTAATCACAAAAGGGTTCACATCTAGATCAAGAGAGGTCATTGTGCCCCTCTACTCATCACTCATTAGGCCCATAATTGAGTACAATGCCCCATTTGGAATGTACCTTACTCAACACCTGCAACAGCTGGAAAGACCACAGAAGTACCTCACCAAGAGGATCATAGGCCTCGAACAGATGCCCTATGCAGCTCAACTAAAGAAACTCCAGCTCTACTCGGTTGCTTACTGCCTGCTCGGAGGTGATCTATGCTTGACATACAAGGCCATGTCCAACCCGGAATTAATGGACATCCTCCACCTCAAGAAAACCAAATCTCTTAGAGCCACACACTTCAGTGAAATAAACCTCAGCACAACAATAAACAGGACATGCTGGAGGGATAGATTCCTGTCCCAGAGACTTCCCTCGCTCTGGAATAGAATCCCAATTTATGTTAGGCAAAGCCCCTCACTGACTCTCTTCAAGAGGAATATTGACAAGTGGATGGGAAGTCGTAAATTTGCCCCTGGGATCACTTCAGTGGCCCTGCTAGACAAAGGCCCAGGAAACTAATTTAAAAGGGAGGAGAAAGCCAACACATTCTGGCTAGGCTTATAAATGCCCTTGGGCAGATAGCCTAGTACCTACCTATGAACCTATGAACCTATACTCAACCCAAAAAAGACCAAACTTCTACTTTTTCCCAAAATTCCACTCTCATGAAAAAACAAAATGTCAAGTCCTCTTTCTTGATAATACAACCATTGAAGTCACTTCTCATAGCAAACTATTAGTGATGATAGTGAATGATAATCTTACATTTGACCTGCATATACAAAATTGCATAAGAAAATTCATCAAAAACTAGGGATGCTTTACAGAGCCAAAAACTTTCTCACCAATGCAACTTCTTTATGGTGCTCCCATCCTCACTAACCTCCAGGCTTCATAAAAATTAAAAAACTTGAACAATGCCATAATGTTGTTGTGTCTTTCAGCTTTTCCCGGTTAGTGGTCGCCACAGCGGAACTCCGGTCCGCTAATGATTGGTAGTTGATTTTTACGTGCCAAGTTACCAGCCCTGACAATGCTATAATAAAGTTGCTACATTTGCAACACATACTGCTTTCAGAACCCACCACTGTAGAGCACTGAAAAGCCTAAATTGGTTAGAACTGCCACATCAACTAACATATACACAACTTCTTACCACCTATAGAATTATCCAGCATCCACTTGCCTGTCCA
Source organism: Protopterus annectens (assembly GCF_019279795.1). Classification (NCBI taxonomy): domain Eukaryota; kingdom Metazoa; phylum Chordata; order Ceratodontiformes; family Protopteridae; genus Protopterus; species Protopterus annectens. Next base: position 643,978,326 of record NC_056730.1, on the reverse strand, counting down.
GCACTAAAAAACATTCTGCACAACTATGGGTGGGAGGATGGCATAATGGTTAAGGTGTTTACCTTGGAGACACAAGGTGCAGGGTTTGATTCTCACATAGGTTAACTGGCTAGGCTTAAAATAGCCCACAAAGGGTAGTTAGCCTAGTACTAATCTATGAACCTATGTTCCCAGCTGATCATTGTGATCCAGTGAACAAAACCTCCTGTCTGTCTACAAACCTAGCAAATCTGTTGGACATTGTCTGTACTCGTACAAAGTTGCTAAGGTGGCAAGGCCTGAAACTCCTTACCTGTATCCATCAGGTCTATTCCCTCCATCCTATCTTTCAAAATCACTCCGAAAGACTTCCTAGCTAAAATCTAGCTCTGCTCTTGCTCAAAACCATAATAAACTGTATCCCTAAATGTGAACAAGTACATTTTCATTCCATATACCTCCTTGCTCTCCCTTCTTCGCTTACTTCTTTACTGCTCTCTAATTCTCTTCTTTGACTTTCTCTCAAAATATACTATAAGCCTGTTTTCCCTCAATTCATATTGCAATTCCTATCTACTAACATACCTTTAATTTTTCTACAAACTGTCTACAATTTCTCTAAATATTAAATAATTGTCATATACCTTGTATCGATTTTTAACCAATGTTTTTATATTATGTCTAATTTGTTATAATTATTTAAACTGCAGATGTTTTGTTTTATTTTTGAAGATTGTAAAATTATTGCTCTTAAAATGTTTGTAATACTTGGGAGCTTTTCTCCCAGACCTTCGTTGAAAAAGGGTTATACCCAGTCTGACTTTCATAGTAATCAATTGTCAATAAGTAAATAAATCTCACTTAAAGTGTGGGAGTTATATTCTATTTTTGATGTGCAAAGGATGCATATTAACTGCTTACATTTTTGTCTGGGTGCATCTATTTTTCAAGAGCCTTTGTCTCTATTTTCAGTGTTTGTTGATTGAAAGGAATGATTGATTTGTTGGATTGAAAATCTAAAATAAGTTCACTGAGGTTGTGTGGTAATGAAGGCGATGCTTTTTTTCTTTAAATTTGAAAAATTGTATTTTGCATATTAGTGTGTCTTAAATGTCCAATTGTTTTGTTTCTTAATAAATAAATTTATGATTTGAGGAATGCTTCCTTGTTGTATGTTTTGGTTTTGTAACATTTTGTCAAGGTTTGCCACCTTTTCAGATGCACAAAGTGGGACATTTGCTCAAACAAAAGATTTTCGCAGTACAAACTAGTGGACGGGCAGTGGTGCAGCTGTAGCGTTGTCCAGTTCGATTTTCGGCTGGGGTGCCTTCTATGTGGAGTCTGCATGTCGTTTGTATGGGTTTCCTCCCACGTTACAAAAATATGCATCTGGTGCCTTTCTCTCCGGACCTCCGCTGAAAATTGGCTTCGTTCCAAATCGGACTTTCCCGGTTAACGAATGTTAAAATAAAAAAAACGACTCCTGCATCATTTACACCAGTATTGGATATATTTTTTCCACTTAGGATATTAGGAGAGTATTCTTTTTTTCCCAGTACAGCTGCTTAAATCAGGGCAGTATATGTGTAACTCCCTCCAGTTATGTTTAATTATTTTGATTAAGCGACGGTTACCACCTGTCCCGCTTTGCGAGGGACAGCCCCACTTTGGGCAGTTTTGTCCTGAGAAAAAAAATCTAAAAAATGACAAATGTCCTGAGATTTTAAGGCAAAAAAATATTTACTAAGTTTTCTTTAATAGTTGCATAAAACAGTTATTTTGTATCTGAAACGCCCAAATATTATATGAAATAGCATAAGCAACTCAAATGCTACAAGAATAAGCTTTTATTTGAACAAAAGCTGAAGTTCTGTCCTTTGCACTCCCCGTGGGTATGTCTGCCCTGCAAAATTGCACGTTTCTACGAAAAATGTCCCACTTTGGGCAAAAGGTGGCAACCCTATTAAGGTTGTTTCTTGCTCTCTTGACTCTTTTAGCGCTTGATTTAAAAGAAGTAGTGTTGCGTGCGGCTTTATTTGCTTGGAGCTTAAGTTGTTCTAGTCACTTTTCCGGCGTTTTATGCAAAAACAAATGCACAAACACGGGAATGGCGGGTGGCTATAATGAATTAGGAAAGTGGCTAGGAGGTTGGGGGAGAAAGTAAAGAAAGTAAAAAATACTAGTTTCGGCAAAGAATGCTCCCTATGAAAAGTAAAAGCATTAAAGCAAGCAAAGTACACGTAGTTGCATACTTCTTAACTGCCCAGATTTTCGCGGAATGTCCGGATTTTGGTCTGTTTCTTGAGCCTTTACGTGTGTGTGTGTGTGTGTGTGTGTGTGTGTGTGTGTGTGTGTGTGAGAGAGAGAGAATGAGAGAGAGAAAGAGAGAGGGACAGTGTTAACCCATGAAAATGAAGCAATTATATAACCCAGTTAAAATGTTTACAAGTTTTAAAGTTTAGACTGAACTGTTGAAAGAGGAGGATGATGATGGTGATGGTGATGAGGATAAGCTATCTATAGGACTTCTCTTGGTCTTTTAGAGTTACTAAAACAAGCATACACTTCACCTCTCCCTGATCTTATCTAAAACTTTGTCTTCTCTGGCTTAAGTTGTGATTTTCTGAAATGACAATGACGATTTATGTCAGTAAATAATGTCATATATTATAGTCAAAGATATTATTATTCAGAAAATGGATGTTAATTTAACTACACTTATCTATTAGCCTTTTGGGCGACAGATTCCGATAAATAAAACTTGTTCCTAATCTGTGATCTGTGTCTGTCTGTCATTTGTTCCTTGTAGATTTTTGGCGTTGTCCTAGATTCTTTAATAAAGGGAATGAGGGGCTTGCTAGATCAACTACGTAACTTTTTCCCCCCAGCAAAAGCAGACAAATATGGTTTTGCAAGTTTTATGGTATTGCGGCAGTTTTTGTCCGTGGGATATCGGTTACGAATCCTAACGGTCAAACATTCGATAATTAGTATCATAGTACAATAAATAAATAAATAACCAGCTTTGCAAATTTTCTACGCTAATATAATACAACCATATTAAAGCACTATAGAAAAAGTATATAAAAATAAAAGTCCATATAAACGTGTTTTCTTTTTAGGTAGATATAAACAGTATTTCAAACATTTTTTGGTCCTGAATGGTTTGTTCCCTGCTGTAGCTTGTGGCTCGGGTCAGTATAAAAATGCGTGATGCCTGGTTGCGCATGTTTTTGTTCAAGTAGTTGCACTAATAAACAAGTGTGAGTGCGTGTGTACGTGCGTGCGTGAGAGAAAGAAAATCCGTGTGTCCCAAAAGACACATCTGAATGCTTCTTTTGATTCTGAGAAGTAAATAATGGTGATATTTTATTAGCTTACTTAGTTACGTTCATAATTCTCACCTCTTACCGCAACAGATCTGGACAAAGCTTAAAATAATTGAAGTGGGGGAAAAGACCCAAATCTAGGGGAAAGAGTTTAAGTACTACTCTTATAAACTTGGAAAGCTAATATTTATATGTTTATTAATGACATGTATTTACCGGGAAAGTCCAACTGGGCACAGGTGCCCTTTTCAGCGGAGGCCCAGAGAGAAAACCTACACGGTAACAATTTAATGCAATCAATATTTACAATAACAAAACTACTTTTGTTTACTGCCATTTGAAATAAACACATACTACATTCATATGTTCAGTTTCCATGCACATCCCTTTTTCTGCTGCGCATAGCTCCCAGTTTGTGAGCACTATCGCAATGCTTTAAAAATCATAGTCATGTTTATGCCTCTTAAATGTCCAGAATTTCGAGGAATGTCTAGATTGTCATATTTTGGCCTGTTTCTCATAAAATGATGGTTTTCTGGCAAATCATTGAGAAGTGAAGTCAAAAAATAATGGCAAACATTTGAGTTTCAGACTTCATATTATCCAGTAAATTCATGCTATTTCAAAACCTGTCATTCTATCTACTTTTTAAGTTTGTAAGAGCAATATTTAAAAAGTGTCCCTATTTTGGGGCATTTGCCCCCGCTATTTGTGGCTTTGTCCAGATTTCTTACTCTAAGAGGTTGAGAGATGACTAACTGTCCAGATTTTCACAGAATGCCCAGATTTTTGCCTTAGGTTTTTGGTCTGTTCCTCAGTGAATCTGTAGCTTTCTGGCAAAGCACTGATGATTGAAGTCACTAAATAACTGCATACATTTGAGTTTCAAACTTAATATCCCTCAGAAAATGCATGCTAACACACACTCCGTTATTCTATCAAAGTTCTAAGTAATAAGAGCAATATTGAAAATATTGTCCCTATTTTGTGCCTTTGCCCTCCTCCCCATTATTTTAAGTTTTGTCCATAATTCTTGCGCTAAGATGAGAGGTATGATTTCATAGCTAAGACCAAAAAGAGGAGTAATTTGTCTGTGTATTTATTGCTGTAGGAAATACAAGTTTTTTTTTTTTTTTTTTTTTGTTTTTTTGCACATAGGTTCATAGGTATATACTAGGCTATTGGCCCTATGGCCTATATAAGCCTAGTCAAAAAGGTACCCTGGCTTTCGCCACCCAAAAAAATTATTTTCCCGTGCCCCTGTCGAGCAGATACCGGACTTCATATAGCTCGTGATAATAGATTTGTTATAAGGTTTAGTTCAATTATGCAACATTCAGTGATGTGCGTAGCCCTTAAACATGTATATACAGAGTGACAGTAGAAAGAGCAAGGCTTACGTTTAGGATAAAATATACCCCCATCATGGCCACTGACCATAGCTCTCACCTGTCCAGATTCTTGCAGAATGTCAATAATTTTGCCTCACAGTTTAGGTCCGTTCTTCATAAAATTTGTGGTTTTCCGGCAAATTACTGAAAAATGAAGTCACTAAATAATGACATACATTTGAGTTTCAGACTTCACATGCTTCAAAAATGCATGTTAACACAAAATCCTATTATTCTAGCAATTTTCTAAGTTTGTAAAAGCAATATTCAAAAATCTATCCCTATTTTTGGGCATTTGTCCCCCACTATTTTAGGCTTTGTCCAGATTTCTTGCTCTAAGAGGTTGAGAGGTATCCCACTAACAAGTAGGTTACTATGTGGATTTCATCATTAAAATTTGTCCCACCAAATATACACTGCAACAGCATTAATCAGCAAATAAAGTACTTTAAGAAACAAATCACGCAGTTCTGAAGTCTGTTGAAAAGCAAATTATTCTAATCATATTTGTTACCGTAACTATAACCATTTGCAACACACTTTTCATTAAGTTGTTATAAATAAAAATAACAGCAACGTAATCCTAGCAGACTATAGCGAAGAATCTGCACTGCAACGGAACAAAACAAGAGACATTCATCTATTGCAATAATTTGCAACTGTACATAAAACAAGCGGATTACTCCGGGAAAAAAATAGCAGAGCCGCTTGCCTCCTCAGTTAAATTAGACTTGCCGAAGTGCATATGAAATCTCACCTTGTAAGAACCAGGTTCAGTTCTTACAACCGTATAAACATAACATACAACAGTTGTATGCAGTTCCCGGGTTTGATAAGGGGAAAACAAGCCCAACATTATAACATGTTTTATCATACTTTTTAAATAACGTGTAATGCTTCATATTTTACTGTCGTGTGCATACAACTACTGCAGTTTTATTTCGAGACTTTCTGCTAAATGAAATAACGAAAAATGTCTGTCCTAAAATAAAATCGTCGAATATCAACTAAATTATATTTTATGTACAGAGGAGGTTAAACAACTAAACAGACAGCAGCCTAAATAGAAGTTAGTCAAAAGTCACTGTTCATTACGTGTGATATGCGATCTGTTGCTTATGTATTTATTTTTACATTGTGTGCAAAATGATGATCTCGAACAATAAATACAACAATAGTAAAAATAAGAACACCCGTTCTAAAGACTTAAACCATGCCTGTGATATAAATAGGACCTGCTGGAGAGACAGGTATGTATCCCCGAGATCACCCCGTCTCTGGAACAGGCTCCCCATCCATATAGGGTTGCCACCTTTTCAAATGCCCAAAGTGAGACATTGTTTTGGACAAAACATACCCGCGGGCAGTGCAAAGGGCAGAACTTCACTTTTTTGTCAAAATAGAAGCTTATTTTATAGCATTTGCATTGCTTATGCTTTTTCGTGTGATATATGTGTGTTTCAGATACAACATGACTGTTTTATGCAACTATTAAAGAAGACTTAAAATTATTTTGTCTTCAAATCTTAGGGTTTTTGCCATTTTTTCCGCAGGATACAACTGCCCAAAGTGGAACTGTCCCTCGCAAAGAGGGGGACAGATGGTAATTCTACAACGTCGTGAATCAGAGTTCCTCACTAACCCAATTCAAGGGCAACCTGGACAATTGGATGGAGAATCGAACATCCATCCCTGGTTTTACACCTATGTTTCTGATGGACACAGGCAGGCTGTACATTGTCTCCCAAGCCCTAACTTTTAAATGTTTAACCTCCCAAGTCCCCTGCTTACATTTATCAACGGTATCAGAACTTGTCAGAGATTTGGTATGCATGGCTAGGCTTAAAACGGCCCCTGTGGTTAGCCTAGTAAACACATATAAACCTATAATAAGAAAAGTGCTGTGTGCTCTGTTTAGAAGGTGTGTAGTTACAACAAACATTTGAATAGTGATTTGCTTTGTTCAAACTGAAGGCGTTACACAGAGCGTGACAATCATTCTGCGAAATTGTTACTTGAGTTTTAAATATTTTTACAGATCATGCATAAGCAGCTGAACATATTACCTCACATTTCTAATTACTTGGAACAGCCTATAAAATGTTTACTGAGCTGTTCAAAAACATCACAGAAGAAAAGCCACAGTAACTGTCTGGTTATTCGAGGAGAGTAAATTATTTTAGCGTAATAAATTCAATTATTTGTCAACTGGATGGGGTAAGAGCCCTTTCAGTCAGGTGCCTGACAAAAGGGTACCCAATAAACCGAGGACCGTGACTGGGATCCCGGAATATATACATATGCGCGCGCACACACACACACGCGCGCACACACACACACACACACACACACACACACAAAACTGGTTTTACTGCTTTCTTAAAGTACACATTCACTTTAATTGCGTATGAAGCCTTATTTCTGATTTTCTATTGGCTGTTTGGCATTTATTTAGACTGTTTTCTACCCTTATTTTATTTTCTGATGAAGTTTCATATATCGATTAAAGGAACGAAAGCGCTCAACCACCGGTATGCTATGTGTTTTTTATGGGTCTGTTAGAAAAGTTGCATATATATATATATATATATATATATATAGATATAGATATATATATATATATATATATATATATATATATATATATATATATATATACGTTAAATATTTAAAACTTTGGAGCTTTTCACCCCGGACCTCCGCTGAAAATGGGCATGTATCCAGTCGGACTATCCCGGTCAACAAATGTAAAATAAATAAACTGTATGTATATATATATATATATATATATATATATATATATATATATAAACACACACAGATATATATATATATATATATATATATATATATATATATATATATATATATATATAAACACACACAGATATAATATATATAGAGAGAGAAAGATAGCTGTGTGTATGTGCCCATGTGTGCCTGTTTACTCTTAGAAAAGATACAGTGATCTTGAATATATAACGATATATGTTTAGTGGGAGAGAAATTCCACTGAAAAATAAGTTTGGAGTTTGCTCACGGGTTTGTGCCTCAGCTCGCTCATACATTTTTTTGCAAATTCCCTCTTCCCAGTGCAAGTGTAAATGTGGGTCCCCTCAGAGTAAGGGCTCCCTGAAAAGTGGAATTCAGAGGGTAGTGGTATTGTATTATGTGATCAATTTGGGGAAAGACAAGCAGCTTTTTATAAACAGTTTGCTAATAAAGGGAGGTCATTCATGCTCGTTAGACATATAATATGCTTCTTTCATTAATCTCAGGTTTAATTAAATCTCAAACATTAATTCCTGATTATTGCACACTACTTTAAAACATCTAACTTGTATACATTTGTGTACAGTTGCTAGAACTGCTGATATTAGTTATTGTATCTGGGTGTCGCACTCTTAATTATTTCCCTAGCACCACATAACAGCATAGCTACTGCCTTTCAGCAGACGTTGGTAAGATATTTAAAATAATTTATTTCATACCAGATATGCTCTGCAGATCTCGACACATCGTTTAAGAGAGCTGTTGCTACCCCAGCAAAGGTTTTATTGCTCTCTTTGAGAATGATTGATGTTGCAGAGTTAGGGGTGCAGTCAGGAGTTTTTAAACATCGTTGCTTTACTAACGATAAATAATCACATTTCTTACATACGCATTAAATTATGCGTCAGCTTACATACTGGAGCTCCTTCCTCACATTTCACAGGAATATCTGATTTGTGCAGTAAACTGTTGTGGTGCTACCTTCACTGTCATACGTGCTCGAATAGCCCTCAACCTTCTGTCCCCCAAATGTGGAACACAATACCCTCATAACGTGGAACAAGTGGAAAATGTGGAACACCTACTAACTACTTTGACTAGGAAGCCTACAGTAAGATTAATAACAGTTTTCTCATACTAACTAAAAGTCATTTGGATTAGTTAATTTGACACAGCCTTGCTTACCATGGATATTTGTTCCAGAAACTATTAAAATGAATGCGTGGCATCTCCTTATAATGTGGAACATAGAAGCTTTAAGACTCAGAATGAGGAACATTCCCTATAACGAGGTATAGCTGAGAGGTAAGATTAATGCCTACTTTCCATGGCACAGTATCCTAAATACATAATAAAAGAGGCAGCAGCTAAGCTAAAATCATTGTACTGGAAGGATTTGCTTGCAGGTAATGTAACAGACATATCAAAAAAGGCAAAATTATTTTCTTTATAGGTTGACGTTTACCCTTTTCGTGTTACTATATGTATGAAGCTAGGGCATTTTGGTGTTTTTGTGCTGGGCAAAAGGTTGACATACCTCTCAACTGTACAGATTTTTGCAGAATGTCCAAATTTTTGCCTCATATTTTTGGTCCATTTTTCATAAAATTGTGGTTTTCGGGCAAATCATTAAAGACTGAAGTTAGAAAATAATTATAGACATTTGAGTTTAAGACTTCATACCCTTCAGAAAATTCATGCTAATGCAAAACCTGTTATTCTATCAACCTTCTAAGTCTGTAAGAGCAATATTCAAAAATTGTCCCTATTTTGGGGCCTTTGTCCTACTTTTATTGATGGCTTTGTCCAGATTTCTTGCTCAAAGAGGTTGAAAGGTATGGCAAGAGACCCAGAAAAAAAGAAAATGACTGTGAAGGCAAGAGATAAGTACCCAAATCTGTAACTAGATTAAAGTATTTAGCAAAAAGTATCCTTACAGAATAAAAGGAAGATATTAAAAACAGGAGATGATAAAGGAATGGGGTCATCGTGTTTATCGTTTCCTACTGGAGTAAATTATAATGCGGTGGCTCACAATGAGTTTTGTTTTGCTATAAAATTCTGCACATTGTTTTCAAATATGATTATTTCCCTGTTCACTTACGAGTACCATTTTACCATTATTATAAAAAATAAATACTTTTCGCCATACCTGTCGGACCTCCGTAACTTACAGAGGTATTCCTAATTTTATCTCAAAACGTTGATTCCTAAAATTGGAAATCTTTTGAGAAAACACGGTGAAGATAGTGGATTACAGGCAAAAATACTGATAACCATAAGTAAACACTGACACTTGACACGTTACAATTATAGACTTTTATTATTTTAGAAAATACAAGTCAGTTCACATATTTTTATAGGTTCATATGAGGTTACTAAGCAAATGGCCCTAGGGCCCTTTCAAGCCTAGCTGTATTTATTCCGAGCTGGCCCAATTGTCGGTGGTCAGGTGAGTGAAATTCGCAGAGGTAAGGGTCTATAGTAGTAAAGGCATGGTAGTTTTTTCTGACACTTTCTAATGTAATAGTAATAGCATTTCATAGGGCGGCCGCCGTGGTGCAGCGGTTGGCGTTGCCGACTCACAGCCTGAGGTTCTCTGGCTCGATCCTTGGCTGGAGTGCCATCCGTGTGAATCTGCATGTGGTCCCGTGGGTTCCTTCCGAGTGCTCTGGTTTCATCCCAAAGACATGCTTGTAGGTGGATTGGACACTCTAAATTGGCCATAGGCGTGTGTGTACACGCCTTCTGTGGAAGATTGGGCGCTGGGCTGGCAACTCAACACTATAAAACCCCACTGCCAATCATGAGCGGACAGGTGATCCGCTGTGGTGACACCTAACCGAGAAAAGCCGAAAGAAGTAGTAGTATTTCACAAAGCCATAGATTTGTGAGCTTTACCCCACCCCAATTATTGTTTGCTTTGTCCCTGATTCTGGAGG
>NC_056730.1:643742913-643962913 GCF_019279795.1 Protopterus annectens | reverse complement strand
TTTCACAGAGTGCTATGTCTTGGCTAAACCCTGTAAGTTTAGTACACGACACACAACTCAATTTCATTTTCCTCCTCTATTCCCTATTTCCTTCTGGAACATCTCAATTCTTAATGAGCTGTGTCTGCCAAGGACACAAAATAGTGTTGAGGCTTGACATCGCTGTTTTAAATGCTTGCTTAGCAAGCATGTTTCTGATATTGAGAGCGTTGCCTCACAGTTAGACGTTGCCTGTTCGATTCTCAGTTAGAGCGTCTTCTGTGTGTCGACATGCGTGAATGGACATTCCTTCATTGAAGGTTGTGCATTAGGCCTGGCAAGCCAGCACGTAAAAATCTACTGCCAATCATTAGCGGACCAGAGTTCCGCTGTGGCGACCCCTAACTGGGAAAAGCCGAAAGACACAAATGTCTACAAATGCAAGGGAACAAAGTGGATGAACTATGGTTACATATGTCTGCCGGCTGCTCTCCTTCTCCAAAAAAATGAGCCTTATTAAAACAGCAATCTCAGTTTCAAACTATATTTGATCACAAAGATGACTATACTAGTCTAGAGTTTGTTCAAGCTATCTCTCATTTACTTCGCACGTAATTAACTTTACGTGTTTTACTTGTATATAATGTACAGCACCTGAAATCATACTGGACATATTTTTCAACAACTAAAAGTGGTCGGTGCTGATATGGAGAGCTTCCTGTCATGTTTTCTGTTATACCACTCAGGGTTAGGGTTATTATATTCACCTTTACACTTTTCAGTGAAGTGTAACTCCGCCAAATGCATTTTCGCACAAATGATCCTTCATACAAGTGGGCTGCCGTTTTCAGTTTTTGTTGAAGTGTATTTTCATTCTAGAGAAGTAGATCCATATATATATATATATATATATATATATATACATATATATATATATATATATATATATATATATATATATATATATATATGGATCCCCTTCACATGGTAGACATTTCAGAATGTCGAAGACCATATGGCCGAGACCATATGATCGACATTCGAAATGTCGACCATGGGGAACTGGCATCTCCGTACAGTGTGGAATGGAAAGATTTCCATCTTCCGCTCTGTAGTGTGATCTCAGAGTTGGTATTTTTAAGTTACGGGAGGTGTGGGGGGGCAGAGCCCCCCTGCTAGCAGTGTGAAGGTAAGTTATTGCTGTATTTTTTTTTTATTACATGGTCAAATTTCGAATGTCGATCATATGTTGGGCAAACAAGGGATGGAGATGAGATATTATTTATTATGATATGTCGGGTGGTGGACTGGGAGGTAAGGAGGAGTTGTTTCTGCTGTTTGTAGGGTGACACTGTACGTGTGTACCCCACTGGGTGGTTCTCATGTGGATGTGGGCATGTAGTGGGTGTTTACCCTTTTCCTCAATGTAGTGTGATATTGAAGTTGGTATATTTAGTTTGTAAGGGGTGTGCCCCCCTTAAAATTGTAAAAAAAAAAAAAAAAAATTACGGTCCCGGGCTGTTGGGTGGTGGGTGTGATCTAAGCAGGCCTTGCTACTGCACACCAGGTGGGATACACATGTACAGCATAACCATTTGTAGAACTGCACTGTTGAAATCTCTCAAATAAATTGTGCCAACATACTATATAAAGATTATATAAACTATATCACATGTTATGATGCACCAGTGGGACTGCACCTGCCTGTCAACTGATACTTATGCAAAAAATTTATTTTATTTTATTTATTTATTTTACATTTGTTGACCGGGCTGGTCCAGCTGGATACATGTCCATTTTCAGCAGAGGCCCGGGGAGAAAAGCTCCACAATCAAAAGAGTAACACATACATTTACATACGGATGAATTAAAATTAACAAAGTAAATAAAAAGAAAACATAAATTTCCTTACTGTTAAATTCACATTTACAAGATATGTAAGTAACCTTAGTATGGAAACTATGTGTAACAGAGAGGTTAAGGTTATAAGCTCAGTGGAGAGGGAAGATACTCTATCCCACAAGAAGACCCTAGCCCTCAGTGGTTGAAGGCAGGCAGAGAGGAGCTAGTTATCTCTCAGCGGGTAGAGATAAAGGCTTGGTGATTAGAGGAATTACAATTTTAGGAAACTTGAAGATAAGATAGAGAAGGCATTAGTAAATAGTAGGTGGGTGGTATGAGACATAAAGGATTAGTCTGGTTTAGGACATGGGCATAACCAATGTGACTTAAAGAATTCTTTAAGATTATTTTTGAATTGGCTAAGTGAGGTAATGAGTCTTAGGTTATTAGGAAGGGAATTCCATAGCTTTCCAATAGAATTGGCATAAAGAGCGTCACCACCCGAATTATTAGATTTAGTGGTTAGTACCAGGACATTATTTGAAGATCGAAGACAGTTTAGATTGGAGTATGGAGTCAGAAGTTTATTCAGTGAGGGGGTTTTATCCGGTTGCTTAATTATTTTAAATGCTTCAGTGAGTTGGTTCAGTTTGAGAAGATTGGGCAGCTCTAACCAGTCTAGTTTCCTTAGGTTATGGCAGTGGTGAGTACGATAAGGTGCTCCTGTTACAAATTTGGCAATATGGTTATAGGCAACAGAGAGTTTGTTAACCTCTCTATTATTGAGGAAAGAAAGTACTAGGGAGGCATATAATAGGGTGGAGAGGAGGTGTGTACGAGCAATGATTAGTTTGGCATGAGGGGTTAGAAAGTTCTTAATTCTGTACATAGAGCCGAGTTTCTTATTTACTGACTTAATGGTTTGACTAATGTGCATATCAAATTTAAGCTTGTGGTCAATAGTAACACCTAATAGTTTGGTGTTGGTGACAGGCTCGATGGTGCCATTGACGGATTCAACGTAGAAGGACTCAACGTAAAAAAAAATAAATAAATAAAACAGCAGTATAAGAGTAAAGTGATAAACACTTGTCAAAAAAAGAAAGGTGCATAGTTCTCCTTCCAGATTATTATCCATTAGTGATACATCATGCTATTATTCTATTCTGCAACATAAAATGAAATTCGTCAAACTGAAAAAAAAATGGCTTACATTTTAAGTATCAGTTTAAAATAGCTGGTATCTTATCAGACTGTACACCAGTCTCTCACTGAAGACCTTTAGAAAACATTGTTCTCAAATTATCAGTATTCTTCTTGACTGTGTTGTCATTATATGTGGGAATGTGGTAGTGGATGGTAAAAATTATTTAGATGGTAGGAACAATTAGATCATTGAAAAATTATCCCTTCTTTTCACAGAATACTCCATCTATGTATTCTTGGAAATCCATTAATAAAGAGCACATTAGAAAATTATCAATTACATGAAGCAGTCACCCACGTCCTGTAAACTTGTCACACAAAAAATCACAAGACAACAAATCCTGAATCATGGGTTTTACACAAATTATGTGTCCTGGTATGTGTGCATGCGTACACATGTATTTGTGCATAGATATGTATATAAATATAAATATATATATATATATATATATATATATATATATATATATATATTTTTTTTTTTTGCTCCTGTTTGTGCTGAACATCAGTCATTGTCCATGTCAGAGTCCATTCATTTTTCCTTACAATTGCCCAACCTGTCTCCCATATATCTTCTTTACCTTTAAATACACCTCCACAGGTATCACAAGGGATAAGAAACTAAGAGTAATGCTACTCAACGCCAGAAGTCTAAACCTCAAGATGCACGCACTCAAAACTCTCCTTAGCATGGAGAACATCGATATCTGTGCAGTAACAGAAACCTGGTTCAAGGCTCCCGAGAGCACCCCAGTACTACCAGGTTATACCTCATAACATGCTTTTCGGCCCCAAAACTTGGACCGAACCACAAAAGGAGGGGGAGTATCAATATTCGTCAAAGACACCCACACCTCCAGGTTGGTGGCACAGCATGAAGCATCAGAGACTATTCATGTGCAACTAACAGTGGGTAAAACTGCCTTCCAGTTTATAGCCTGCTACAGACCACCCTCCCAAACCCAGGAACCTGACTCGGCCTTCCTGAGAACACTGGAAAATATAAAGGTCTCTCCAAACACCATTATATTCGGCGACTTCAACTACCTAAACATAGACTGGGAGCATTACTCTAGCTCCAACACCCTAGCCCAAAGGTTCCTAAAATTTATAAACTCAAATGCTATGGAACAACTTGTTACCACTCCCACAAGAGGGGAAAACATACTGGATCTGATCATCACCAACATGGGGGCTCTATGCTCCAGACCAGAAGTGTATCCCTCACTGGTAAGATCAGACCACAAACTAATCTCACTGGATATTCACATCCCGTCCCCACCCCCTGCCCAGAAAACCACAGAGAAAAACTTCTCTAAAGCAAATTTCACACTCCTCAAAACCGAGGTGGAATCCTTCAAAGCCCCAGGACCTGTGGAAAATACGGCCCAGACCACAGAATCCCTTATAAACGCATTCTATGAACACCTTCAGGAATGCATAGATCATGCAATCCCAAATAAAACCAAGACCCAATCCTCCAAAGGCAGGCGTCCTGTCTGGTGGACCCCAGCCATAAACAAACTATACAATAGAAGGAGGAAGCTACTACATGATAGAGCAAAATCCCAAAAAGGGAAGGCATCTCTGATCAGTATTAGCAAAAAACTACGGGCACTCATAAAATCGTCTAAGGCCAGCTTCAAGAGAAAAATTGCACAGGACACTAAGGATAATCACAAGGCTTTCTTTAGTTATGTTAGGAACCTGGGTGGGAATTCCCAGATATGCTCAGAATTAGTACAAAGTGACAAAAAATACACCAAACCCACAGACATTGCCAACATCCTAGCTGACAGGTTCAGCGCAAACTTCTCCCCCCCTCCCCACCAAAGGGGCAAATATCTATCCCAGCAGAGTGCTGCCCCCCTGACATCTCAGATGCTCAGGTAAGAGCCGCCCTCTCCAAAGCAAAAAACTCAGCATCAATGGGACCAGACGGTGTCCTGGGCTGCGTCCTACATGAACTCCAAGAAGAGCTAAACCCAAACATAAAACTACTGTTTAATCTCAGCCTTACTACAGGATATGTACCCAAAGAGTGGCGTACAGCAACAGTGGTCCCTCTCCACAAAGGTGGTGCCTCAACGGATCCTGGAAACTATCGCCCCATAAGCCTGACTAGCTTGGTCTGCAAAGTCATGGAAAGGATCATCATAGACCTCATAAATAAAGATATTGTGGACCTACTGACACTGGATCCTACCCAGTTCGGTTTTGTTAAGGGCAGATCCTGCCTCTTAAACCTGGTCAATTTCTTTGAAACAGTCACCAAGACCATTGATGAGGGGAAGGTGGTCCACACCGCCTACCTGGACCTCGCAAAAGCCTTCGATACAATACCCCACTCGGGCATTATAGATAAGCTCACCAGCTTAAATATAAACCCCTATGTCACTAGATGGGTTGCAAACTGGCTCAAGGACAGAACCCACATGGTTAGAATTTCTGGAGCCATGTCAGACTCCAAACCAGTTACAAGTGGCGTCCCACAAGGCTCAGTTCTGGAACCTCTCTTGTTCAGTATATATTTCTCGGAGGTACAGGCCAACACGGAAGGACTGTGGCTGACCAAGTTCGCAGATGACTGCAAACTAGGCACCATAATCGACTCTCCAGCCGACACAAGCATCCTACAAAAGGGCCTCATAGAAACAGACAACTGGTGTCAAAGCCATGGCCTCAAGCTAAATGCCAAAAAGTGTATAGTCATCCCCTTTGGCAAAAACAACGTGCCCACAAATTACCACATAGGTGGTAATCCATTAAGTACAGAAGAAGTAATTAGGGACCTGGGGACCCAAGTTGATAGCAATCTCTCATTTGAAAACCACATGGCCAAAGTGGTTAGAAAAACATTTTATATAGCCCACCTAATCATGAAGGGATTCACACCTAGATCAGGGGAGGTCATCGTGCCTCTTTACTCATTCCTCATCAGACCCATAATTGAGTACAATGCCCCTTTTGGGATGTACCTTACCAGACACCTGCAGCAACTGGAAAGACCCCAAAAGTACCTCACCAAGAGGATCAAAGGGCTCAAACAGATGCCATATGCTGCCTGGTTAAAGAAACTCCAGCTCTACCCAGTGGCATACCATCTGCTCAGAGGCGATCTGTGCCTGACGTATAAAGCCATGTCCAACCCGGAATTAATGGACATGCTGCACCTCAGAAAATCCAAATCCCATCGAGCTACGCGCTCGAGAGACCTGAACCTTAGCACTGAAATAAATAGGACATGCTGGAGGGACAGAGTCATAACCCAGAGGTTCCCTTCACTCTGGAATAAAATCCCAGTCCAGGTTAGGCAGAGTCCCTCACTGACTCTCTTCAAGAGGAATCTTGATGAGTGGATGGGAGATCGTAGGTTTACCCCGGGTATCACTTCTGTGTCACTGTTAGACAGAGGCACAGTATACTAACCTCGAAAAAGGGCATAGCAAATTTCATTTAAAATGGGTGGCGAAAGCCAAACACACTCTGGCTAGGCTTATAAATGTCCTAGGGCAGATAGCCTAGTATGAACCTATGAACCTAATACAAGCATCAAACAACTTCCTAAATACTTCTTCCTTGCATATCACACTTGTATCTTTATCATACCTTTCAAATGTGCAGATTTTCATAGAATGTTCAGATTTTTGGCTCATATTTTCAGTCTGTTTCTTCATAAAACTTGTGTTTTTTGGGCAAATCACTGACAATTGAAGTCACTAAATAAAGACAGACATTTGAATTTCAGTCTTCATATTCTTCAGGAATGCATTGCAACTTTCTAAGCTTATAACAGCACTATTTTAAATCTATTCCTGTTTTGTGGTCTTTATTGCCCCATTACTTGTCCAGATTTCTTGTGCTAAGAGGTTGTGAGGTATGATCTCTGTATAGGTTCAAAGGTTCATAGCAGATTACTAGGCTAACATCTCAAGAGCCCTTACAAGCCTAGTCAGTTTTACTCAGATTTTACCCAATTTTTTATCCCTGGGGGAAAGATAACAAGGGTCAGCAATCAGGGGTTTTGACAATGTTTAGAGACTGCCTTTGTCCATAATGGACATGGGCACCACCCCAGGACTGAATTTGTGATTTCCTATCTACTGGTATAGACTGGGCTTGAAGATGGTCAGGGGAAGAGCCCTGCTAAATGTGAATAGGAAGCATATTCCAGAGGAGGGGCAATCTCTGGAACATATTGAGATCAGGTTTAAATTTTTGGAGTGGTTAACTCTCATGCAGTTAGTTTTGTGACTATGCAATGTTTCCACCAGGGCTTGGTCAGAGACTGCCTTGAAGGTCAGGCACAGATCACCCCTCAGTAATCAGTAGGAAACTGGATGCAGTGATAGGGTTTTTAATGGCTCCACATATGACATGTTGGTTATACAATGTATTTTGCTTTGGTGAGAAACCTCTGAGGACACTCTAATTGTTATAGGTGTCTAGCAAGGTACATGCCAAAGGGTGCATTGTACTCAATTATTGGTCTGATGAGGGCTGAGTACAGTGGTAGTATGACATCCTTAGATCTGGATGCCATGCCCTTAGTTATAAGCTGAGCCACATAGAAAAATGTCCTCAATGCTATTGACACATGGTGGTTAAAGTTCAGATTGCTATCTATCTGAGTGCCCAGTTTCTCACTGCTGTCTCCACTCTTGGGGGGGGGGGGGGGTGCTATCAATGTTGCAATTTCCTGGAATGTTTGATTTCCCAAAGGGTATTATTATGCCCTTCTTCACATTTAATTTGAAGCCATGGCTCTGACACCAATCATTAGTGTCAGACCTTTCTGTAGTATATCATCATTTGAGAAGTCAGTGATTGCCCCCAACTTGTAGTCATAGCAAATGTGGTCAACCAAAGGCCATCCACATTTGTTTGACATCTGAGAAGTATATCCTAAACAGGGAGGGAGGGTGGTTAGCATAATGGTTAAGGTATTTACTTTACAGACACAAAGTACAGGGTTTGATTTTCACAGGGGGTAATTGGCTAGACTTAAAATGGCCCACAAGGGCATTTAACCTAGTACTAATCTATGACCCTCTGAAGCAGGGTGCCCAGTACTGAGCCCTGTAGTACTCCACTGGTGATTGGCCTGAATGTGGATTCCCCAACTCTAACAACATGTGTCCTATCTGTGAGACATTTGGCTATCCATCTAGTGACAGAGATTTATGCCCAGTTTTGTGAGTTTATTTACAATATTCGAGTGGGGTATTGTTTTAAATGCCTTGGCCAGGTCAAGGTAGGTGATATGCATTGTCTTAACCTCATCCATGGCCTTGTTGACCTTCTCAAAGAAGTCCACCAGACTGAGCAGGCAGGACCTGCCCTTGATGAAGCCAAACTGGCTTGGGTCTAGAGTCTGGAGATTTCCTATGCTGCTGTTAATCAGGTCCATGATTATCATTTCCATAGCCTTGCATATGAGGCTAGTAAGACTTATGGGTCAGTAGTTTCCTGAGTCTGCTGATGGTGTCCCCTTGCACAGAGTGATGACTGTTGCTGTTCTCCACTCTACTGGGGCAAAGCCTTTCTGGCCACTGTGGTTAACAGAGATCTGAGTCAGTCTGTTAAGTCATGTTTCAGGCTATTTAATAGGCACCCTGGGAATCTGTCACGGCCCATTGGTGCTGTGTTTATAGCTTTAGAGCGCATAATGATGACCTGTCTTTAGTGATAAGAGGCTAAGGAATGGTAAGGGATATTTCATGCGGAGTGACCAGAGATGATGAGAGGGTGAGATTTGAGCTCAATTTATCGACTAGCAGGTTTGATATTTCTTCTGGCTGAGTATAGGTAGTGCTAACTACAGCCACCTTAGCACATTGTTGAGTGTTTCCCTTAAGATTTCAGACATAACTAAAAATGCTTTGTGGTTATCCTTAGCTTGGGAAGCTATTTTAGTCTCGTATTTAGCTTTTGAAGACTTGGCAGGGCTAGCCACCTGGTGGTGTAAACCTTGGCTCGAGATGATTGTCACTGTTGAAGTGACACCCCAACCCCATGTGCAAAAATGGGAAAAAGGGGTGTGGATGGCTTTAGCTTTTGAAGACTCAACTAGTTCCCTGATTTGCATATTGAGACTAATGAGGGATGTTTTTTCTCTGCTGTAAACCCTCCAACTTAACTTCTAGACAGGAATTTCTTCCTTCTATTGCATAGTCTATTTATGCCAGGGTTCCACCAGTGTTACTTGTTTTTCCAGCTAGACCTGGGTTTAGTTTAGTCAGGTATTGCTGTTTCTATGCAGTTGTTTAAGTGGTTGTATAGGGCATTCATGTATACTTCTGCATAGGCCACAGTGTTTTGGGGTTGGGGGAGCTTTAAACTTACCTCTGCAAACACTTAATAGAAGGTGATTTGCCTTGGAAAAATTCTTTAAGATTTTAGGATTTGATGGGGGTTCTACCATTACATTAATTTCAAAGGAGACTGATCTATGATCTAAATTTACCAATGAAGACATTATGCTGGGGGAGGGTGGATGCAATGCTTCCCATATTTGTGAGTACTATATCAAGGATATTTGAGCCCCTGTGGGAGTGAACACCAGCTATTCCACAGCATTTGCTTTGACAAAGTCCAGGAATATCTGAACTTGTATGTTGGTGGTCATGTATGTTTCCCAGTTTATGGAGGAGTAGTTAAAATTACCCATGAGTACTGTGTTGGAGTGAATGGTAAGTCATTCTAACAATTTCAGGTATGTGGAGTGGTTTTCGTGGTTCATGGTTGGGGACCTGTAGCCAATGATGATATGGTGGAGAATTTTGCCTATGGTCAACTGGACATGGAGTAGCTCAAAAGAGTCATCCTGCTTGACCAATCTAGAGGTGTGATTGTTTTTTATGTAAACAGAAACACATTCTCCTTTCAGTTTTTCCTCTTCAGAGGGTGGTTTGAATGTGTGATAGGCATTGTAGCCTTGGACTGCTGGGGTGCATTCCACAGCCTTGAGCCACATCTGTAACTGCACAGATGTCTGCATTCTCCAGGGCGAGGAGAGCTTCCAAGGAGTGCATTTTCTTGTTAAGACTCCTAGCACTGAGCAATTATACCTTCAGCTTGGCATTATAAACTTTGTTACATTGATAGGTCTGTTGGTTTGGCACTGCCTAAAAAGGCACTATGAGTGTGGCTAATGTCTTGGTCAGCATTCAAAAGCCTAGTGGTGACAGGTGCAGAACATCTCTGGCAAAGCAGCTTGGGCTGTACATCATGTCGTCCCAGGCTGACAAATACTGGATCCCCTTGGAATGACACTAGTAGCTAAGCCACTTATTGAAGTCAGTCATTTTCTGTTTGTACTGTGGCATCATTCTTAGGTAGAATGCTGCTCAATGTGAGGCTCTTACCAGCGTGCAACACATATTCAGAGAGGTCCATCACGTCTCTCTTCATATAGTCCAGGGAGGTATGTCGCATGTCATTCACACCCACATGGACTATGACTGAGTCATAATGGAACTTGTGGTTGAGTGGCCTGAGTGCCTGTGTAATCTGACCAATCCTGATCCCTGATAGGCAACTGACTGCAACCCACTCTTTATTCAACCTGGTGAGGGGGGCATCAGTGTGTCTCATGATGGAGTCTCCTCTGTTTGAATGTGTGGTGTTTTGCCTTAAAGGCTTCCTTGTGGGGACACTGTAATGTGTATTTTTATGTGTAGTGGTTGGTGTTGACTTGGTTTTGATGCATGTATATCGTTCTTATTCTGTTCTGAGCCATTTATATGCAAGAATTTATGTCAGTCACTTCCTGAGTCACTATCCCCACATCATCCAACCTTCCCTTTCTCTCATTCTCTTCATTCATCCACCCCTCAGTACTCTTTCCATTTGCTGAACACACTCTCCTCACTTGTCAGCACATATCCCTTGTTAACCTTTATTACCGCTACCTGCTGCACATCTTTCTCTGTTCAGTCCCTCTGTCTAGCCAATTGGCACAGGTCCTCTTCTCCCTCCTTAGAGTCCAACCTTTCAAACTCTCCATACGCCTTATCCTTAGCCTTCGCCACCTCTCTCTTCCCCAAGCACCTTATCTTCTTGTACTCCTGATTACTTTCATCATCTCCCTGACAATCCCACTTCTTCTTTGCCAACTTCTTTCTCTGTATACTCTCCTGTCTTCCTTGTTCCATCACCAGGTCTCCTTGTCCTTCCTCTGTCCAGATGTCACACCAAGCACCTTTCTAGCTGTCTCCCTTACCACCTCTGCTGTATTTACCCATCTAGTCAATCTCTTTGCTGCCAGCCAGTGCCTGTCTTAACTCTTCCCTGAACTCCACCTCACAATCATTACTTCTCATCTTCTATCATTTGATCCTTGGCACTGCTCTCACTGTCCTCCTCCTCTTCTTGATCACCAACATCATTCTACATACCACCATCCGATGCTGCCTAACTACACATTCCCCTGTCACCACCTTACAGTCTGCAATCTCCTTCAGACTTGCCCTCCTGCACAGGATATAATCTACATGTGTGCATCTTCTTCCACTCTTGTATGTCACCCTATGTACCTCCCTCTTCTTAAAATATGTATTCACCACAGCCATGTCCATCCTTTTCACAAAATCCACTACCACCTGACCTTCTGCATTCCTCTCCTTAACACCATACCTACCCATCATTTCCTCAGCACTCTGTTCCCTTCACCAACATGCCCACTGAAATCCACTTCAATCACCACTCTCTCACCCTTGGGTGCACTCACCATCACTTCATCCAACTCTCTCCAAAATTTTTCTTTCTCATCCATCACACACCTAAACTTGCGGAGCATATGCACTAACAACATTCATCATCACACCATCAATTTCCAGCTTCATCTGTCTGACACTCTTTTCACCTCCAAAGTACTTTTGACATACTGTTCCTAAAGGATAACCTCTACCCCATTTCTCCTCCCATCCACAGCATGCTAGAACAATTTGACTATAGATTGACTATATACTTTGTAAAAAGCGAGAGAAGATTTCTGTACCATCAGTAAAAACAAGATCTGGAAAAGACTGTGGCTCACACCATAAGTATCCTATCCCAAAGTTTAGAATTAAAAAAAACAAGATAAGCATCCAACCAATGACATTCAAGCTCAATAATATTCCAAGTCAATGTATAGTGGAAATTAATAATACATTTACAGGATTAGACCTGGTGGACAAAGCACCTGAGAAACTATGGACATAAGTTTGCAATATTGCTAAGAGGTAGCAAAAAATATCCCAAATTAAAATAAATTAAGTTGGCAAAATGGCTGTTTGCAGAGTTTTTATATTTAACAGAGGAGAGCAAAAGACAACAGAGATACAATTATTATATAAATCGGACTAGAGAGTTTCAGATAAGAAATAAGTAGGCATATTTAAATAAGCCATACAAGGGACTGAAAGAAGACAACAGAATGGGAAAGGTAAGATGTCTCTTCAAGGAGCCTGGTGATATTAAAGGAAATTTCCAGGTAAATGGGCATGATCAATGCTAAAACTGGGGATACCTTACAGAAGCATAAGATATTAAGAAGAGGTCACTAGAATATAAAGTAGAACTATATAAGAAACCCATAACACGAATGATGGACATGCTCCACCTAAATGATGGACATGCGCCACCTAAAGAAATCCAAGTCACTGCGAGCCACGTGCTCTAGTGAGCTAAACCTCGCCACAACAATAAATAAAACATGCTGGAGGGATAGATTCCTGTCATAGAGACTCCCCATGCCTTGGAACAAAATTCCTAACTACATTAGGTAGAGTCGCTCACTAACACTCTTCAAGAGAAACCTTGACGAGTGGGTGGGTAAGAGAAAATACACCCCTGGGATCACTTCATTGGCTCTGCTTGACAAAGGCTCAGTTAATTAATCAATGGGACGCCAAAAGCCAACACACTCTGGCTAGGCTTATAAATGCCCTCGGGCAGATAGCCTAGTACCTACCTATGAACCTATGAACCTATAAATGATGCATCCAACGGCATGGGCTCTAAAGGACAAACAGACAACTGGGGGGGGTACAACTGTGTCATAGAAAGCCTTGCTAATAAAAAGACTACAAGATGTTAAGTAATTCAATCTGAAATGCTTAAAATCGTGCAAAATGAAGCTCTCACTTTACTCTTGGAATTTAACAGCAACTTTAGAAAATGGTACTGAGCACTCGATTGGAAAAGGTTAATTTATATTCTATTGCCACAGAGTGCAGTGATATAGAGTCATCAAATTATTGAACATTGTTGCTTGTTTCACATGCTAGCAAAGTAATGCTCCAGATCTTACAAGAGTGACTCCACCAGTACCTGAACAGACAACTGCCAGCTGTGCAAGCTGGTTTTAGGAGCAGAGGCACTGGAGATGAATTTGCCAATATCCAGAAAGTGAGATCCAGAAAAATACTTACTTCTGCTTTACTGACTACTGTAAAACATTTTCCAGTGTGGACCATAACATACTGTGGCATGTTTTTAGAGAAATAGGACTTACCAGGTCACCTTATTTGCCTCTTCAGGAATCTGTATGGAGAAAAAGAAACAATAATTAGAAATGAATCTGGAATAGTTGAGTAGTTCAAGAATGGAAAAGGAGTGAGGCAAGGCTGTATATTATCACTCATTTAATTTATACACTGAATATAGAATATGAAATGCTGGGTTAGACAAATCAGATATTGGAATCAATATTGCTGGAAGAAATAATAGCCACAGATATGCAAACAATATAAATCTGATGGATGAAAGTAAGGAAGAGTTGAACAGTCTGTTGAAGGTGAAAGAAAAAAGTGCAGAAGTTGGCTTGTGACACAGCATCCAAAAACTAACAAATGTTGTGTTATCTAACCCTGCTGATTTTTTGCAAATACATGGGGAATAAGTTGAGGTTGTGACAGATTTTATTTTCCTGTGCTCAGAGATGTTTGGTGATGGAGATTACACCCATGAAATAAAAAAATGCTTGCTCCTTAGAAGGAAAACTATGGCATATCTGCATTTTATTTTAAACAGCAAAAATATTACACTGTCATAAAGGTCTAATAGTCAAAACTATAGGTTCATAGGTGTTTACTAGACTGACGACCACAAGGGCCTTTTTAAACCTAGCCATGCATCTTAAATCTCTGACAACTTCTAGTACCCTTGATAAATGTAAGCAAGGCTTGGAAGATGAAGCATTTACAAGCAGGGGCCTGGGAGATAAACCATTTACAGGTTGCCTCTGTCCATTAGAGATATAGGTGCCAAACCAGGGATGAATTTCCGGTTTCCCATCCAATTGTCCAAGTTGCACTTAAATTGGATTAGGGAGGAACTCTGCTTCACATGGATGTGGAGCCTGTTCCATAGATGGGGTAGTCTCGAGAATACATATCTGTCTCTCCAGCAGGTCCTATTTATATCACAAGCAATGTTTAAGTCTTTAGAATGGGTAGTTCTGGTGCTGTTTGTTTTGTGGATAAGCAGGAGGTCCATCAGAGTGAGGCCTTACAATATCTTGTATGCCAGGCATAGATATCCCCTCAATAGCCTGTAGGAGACAGAATATAGGGATTTCTCAGAGACCCCTCCATCTCAACCAGTAAGGCTGTGCACCGTAAAAAATGGTGGTACTGTAGAAAATGTTTAAAAATTCCATTAACAGAAAAAATATCAAATCAATTAATATTTAAGAAAATAAACCCAAACTGTTGTCTGGGAGACATGATAGTAAAACTAAGACTCCAATCATCTGATCACATAATGAGAAGACAGGATTAATTAGAAGATATAGATGGTGGGACAGTGTGATTGTAAAAGAAGAACATGACAACAAAGGCTAAAATGCATTTACAGCATTATCAAAAAAATAAATATGAACGTTCAAGAACTCAGCTAAGTACTTGTTGACAGACAGGCCAGGCATGCTAAAATCCTCCAGGTTATGCGAATCCAGACCAGACTAAACGAGTAAACAACAACAAAACAATATATTCTCACTTACTGCTGTCATTCACAGTTATCCCAAATTTTAATTCCAGTCATTGTAATAAATTGTTTAAAAAATGAATGGATCACTTCAGTGAGGAGAGTGCTGTGTTACCACTGCCCCACAATATATCTGGTGTTCTGAAAACATTTATAAAACTATCTGTCAGAAAAAAAACGTCCCTGAATATCAGGTCCATCAGATCTTGTTAATATCCCACTAAGTGATGAGACTGGTTGCTCTGAGTATAGGCAACCAATCTCGAAGACTTACCACGCATTCATTCATTCATTATTTACCTGATTATCTTAATCATGGTGAGATCACAAGCCTGATTAGGATAAACTGCATAACTGGAGAAAGAGCAAGTGTTTATTTTTTTCCATTTTTTCATCCCAAGCAGCTGTAGCTCTAGTGGGGCCCCGCAGAATTGTAGAAAGTCAGCGGCCCTAGGAGACATAAGTTTTATGGGTTCCTAATCCTGGCTATGAAGAAGGGTAAATCTGCAATCTTGCTCCAAATTGTGTGACACTAACAAGAACAAGAATGAGGAATACAGCAGGTAGAATGAGCTTTCACCTATAATGGCAAGCTACCGATCCACACAATGACTGAAAAATAGTATAGAAGGTAGGAAGGGGCAGTGAATGGTTGCTCAACAACATGGATACTTTGTTGGCTAATTAGGAGTGGAAAGGAGAGTATTGGAAACCAAGAAAGGGGACATAGGAAGCCGAGGGATACACTTCAGTAACATTGTAAGGAAAGGCAGGAAGAGGTATGATAGAGTATTTTTGGTGGGTAAAGGACCCATTATATATATTAGATATATCTATATTTATACCTATTTATCTATAGATAAGGATAAATAAATAGATAGATATAGATATATATTTATATACAGACAGAAAGAGAGAGAAGGGAAGAGGGGAGAGGTGAAAGCAACAATGGGGAGACATGGAAGGTGACAACAGGCAGTGTGGCACTGAGACACACATGGAGACCGCAAACATACAGGGGTGGATGTGGAAACACAAGGAGGGAAAACATGGAGACATAAACAAACACATAGTAGATTAATGACTGGGGGGACAATGGTTTCAGGCAGCCTGACAATTTCTGACTAAAGTAGGGGGATATTCGTGGGGCCCATTAGGTAGTGGCCCTAGGTCTGGGTTCCTGGTAACAAAGGTCACACTCTCCCCAGGTGGTGAAATGGCATAGACCAGCCAATTCTGTCAGTCAGTCACTCACTCACAGAAAAAAAGAGGATGCTTTCTTGGATGTTGACCCAGTGGTTCATCACCCAGACAACTGCAGCCTCCATTTTTCAGGTCTGTCACAGCCAGGGACATTGTTTGCATAGGTCACCTGAGTGGGATTTGCCAGAACTATTCCAGATGAGGTACTCACACCCAGCTCAACAACCTCAGTCTTAGCTTCAGCTGGTGTGTCAGCAGGCTGCAACTGAAATGACTGCATCTCAGGTAAGAAGCGAGGATAGGCATACTGCCACTAGCCCTGCTGCATCTGAAGTCACTGCTGTCTCCTGCAGCAGCTGGAAGGATTTTCTGCATGTCGTGTATCTGCTAAAAGACAAAAGGGATAGATACACAATCACATAACACATATGACTCTGGGGATATGCAAATGACAGTGCAAGAGCAACAATAATGGATTTATGGCACATACTTCTGGATGATAATATTGATTATTTGGAAGGGTGATTGAGAATAATTTCACATGTTGCTGGCAGATATGAATTCATCTTATCCAGATTTTAAGTTTGATGCTCATATATGTCAAGTAAAAATACTATGCTGTCACTTTACTGACAGTAAAATCAGATGAAAGTACAGGAATTTATGCAAAGGGAAGTCTGTTTTAGTGATGATGTTAATCAACTTGAAAGACTTCAGAAATACATTGGGGCAAGCTTGCTTTCATGTGACCTGACAGATGGAAGTACTTTATGAAAGTAGGTGGTTTTCACTTATTTCTTGAGATCCAGAATAATCTTTAATCACTTAGTGACACTAAGAAAATTCTGTGCTAGAATAAGAGAGCTGCAAAACTGAGCCCAATGGCTCTCTACTTCTCTCCAATCAGAATATTTATTCTGAAGTCACAGGCCCAGGAATTCCTGGGTGAGACAAGAGCACTATGGCCCATTCATTCTTGCCCAGGTGTACCCCATGAGCTCATCTGAGTGTGGCAAGACTCAGCATGGAGGGGGCCAGCGTCCTAGTACTGCAGGGTGGCATATCCTCTTTCCTGGTGGAGCACCCCCTTCCATGTGGCAGAGGAAGCATGCCTCCATGCAATGAATTCTTCTTGCCTCACAGTGTAACGTGTACATGCAGAATTGATTTAATATAACTGAGCTTCATGGAGTAGGGACCAAGTACTCCTAGAGACCCATCCCTCCATCAGAATGGGTGAGGCAGCATCAGTATCTGCTTACTCCCATTCTGTCGCACCCACTCTTACAGATGGCCAAGCTGCTAGGGAAACTCGTGTCACCAGTAACAGTCAGGGCTTTATCCCTCAACACCATGGAGCAGCTGGGGTACAGTAAAGGATTGTTAAAAGAGAATATTAGAGGGATATAGAAAAATGGAATGGATATACTGATTTCAGTAAAAGATAAGAAAATTATTGAACAAAATAAGGGGGAAGGAGCATACAATAAACATGGAAATGTACAGGATGAGACAACGTGTGCTCATTACTATGTATAATAAAAGGATTGGGTTTATTAGAAAATATATAAACACAGGGTCAGTTGAATGACAAGTAATAAATTAATAACTACATTAGCTGCATGGGCAGAGTTTCTGTTATGGTTGGGGGACATTATGTATGTAATATTGAGGTTTATGAAATTATACAAAACAAGCAAAAAACATTTTGGTGCCACCATATAAGGAGTTTAACATGAGGAACTCTATTAATTCTAGTTTTGTTGAATATTTAGCATTACATGCTTGTGATAATTGTGCTTAAAGCCAGAAGGTCATTTAAGACATGGATTACAAAATGTTATCTGATATTAAAAATAAAAGGAATAATAAAGGAATAATACCTTATACATATATTTGTAAATACAAGGACCTGCTTGCAGATGTACTTTTAACGGTACTGAAATTATGTTAGAGTAAGACAAGAGCAGATCAGAAAAAGTTTTGAAACACAGGTAAACATTCTGGATCTACACCTTAAAACATTATGGACCCACTACAACTGAATGAGGCTTTTGACTTAAAATAATGTTTAAAATGCAGAATATACTTAAGGTAATAAAATCTGCATGTATCTGAATGTAAGAAATGGGAAAGTTTCATTAGAAATAGAGTCAGAGTGCAAGTGTGAGAGAGAGAGAGAGAGAGAGAGAGAGAGAGAGAGAGAGAGAGAGAGAATGGAAAAGGAGGTTTTTATTATAGAAGTCTGACATCTAGTGGCAATGAAAATGTATGCATTTTTAATACCTGTTTGATCTTAGTTGAATTATGAATGTAGTTCATAGGTTCATAGGTTCATAAGTTCATACTAGGCTATCTGCCCTAGGGCATTTATAAGCCTAGCCAGAATGTGTTTGGCTTTCGCCACCCATTTTAAATTTATTTTGCTATGCCCTTTTTCGAGGTTAGTATACTGTGCCTCTGTCTAACAGTGACACAGAAGTGATACCCGGGGTAAACCTACGATCTCCCATCCACTCATCAAGATTCCTCTTGAAGAAAGTCAGTGAGGGACTCTGCCTAACCTGGACAGGGATTTTATTCCAGAGTGAAGGGAGCCTCTGGGTTATGAATCTGTCCCTCCAGCATGTCCTATTTATTTCAGTGCTGAGGTTCAAGTCTCTCGAGCGCGTAGCTCGATGGGATTTGGATTTTCTGAGGTGCAGCATGTCCATTAATTCCGGGTTGGACATGGCTTTATATGTCAGGCACAGATCACCTCTGAACAGGTGGTATGCCACTGAGTAGAGCTGGAGTTTCTTTAACCGGGCAGCATATGGCATCTGTTTGAGCCCTTTGATCCTCTTGGTGAGGTACTTTTGGGGTCTTTCCAGTTGCTGCAGGTGTCTGGTAAGGTACATCCCAAAAGGGCATTGTACTCAATTATGGGCCTGATGAGGGATGAGTAAAGAGGCACGATGATCTCCCCTGATCTAGATGTGAATCCCTTCATGATTAGGTGGGCTATATAAAATGTTTTTCTAACCACTTTGGCCACGTGGTTGTCAAATGAGAGATTGCTATCAACTTGGGTCCCCAGGTCCCTAATTACTTCTTCTGTACTTAATGGATTACCACCTATGTGGTAATTTGTGGGCACTTTGTTTTTGCCAAAGGGGATGACTATACACTTTTTGGCATTTAGCTTGAGGCCATGGCTCTGGCACCAGTTGTCTGTTTCTATGAGGCCCTTTTGGAGGATGCTTGTGTCGGCTGGAGAGTCAATTATGGCGCCCAGTTTGCAGTCATCTGCGAACTTGGTCAGCCACAGTCCTTCCATGTTGGCCTGTACCTCCGAGAAATATATACCGAACAAGAGAGGCCCCAGGACTGAGCCTTGTGGGACACCACTTGTAACTGGTTTGGAGTCTGACATCTAGTGACATAGGGGTTTATATTTAAGCTGGTGAGCTTATCTATAATGCCTGAGTTGGGTATTGTATCAAAGGCTTTAGCGAGGTCCAGGTAGGCTGTGTGGACCACTTTCCCCTCGTCAATGGCCTTGGTGACTGTTTCAAAGAAATCAACCAGGTTTAAGAGGCAGGATCTGCCCTTAACAAAGCCGAACTGGGTAGGATCCAGTGTCTGTAGGTCCACAATATCTTTATTTATGAGGTCCATGATGATCCTTTCCATAGCTTTGCAGACCAAGCTAGTCAGGCTTATGGGGCGATAGTTTCCAGGATCCGTTGAGACACCACCTTTATGGAGAGGGACCACTGTTGCTGTACGCCACTCTTTGGGCACATATCCTGTAGTAAGGCTGAGATTGAACAGTAGTTTTATGTTTGGGTTTAGCTCTTCTTGGAGTTCATGTAGGACGCAGCCCGGGACACCGTCTGGTCCCATTGATGCTGTGTTTTTTGCTTTGGAGAGGGCGGCTCTTACCTGAGCATCTGAGATGTCAGGGGGCATCACTCTGCTGGGATAGATATTTGCCCTTTGGTGGGGAGTGAGGGGAGAAGTTTGCGCTGAACCTGTCAGCTAGGATGTTTGCAATGTCTGTGGGTTCAGTGTATTTTTTGTCATTTTGGACTAATTCTGAGCATATCTGGGAATTACCACCCAGGTTCCTAACATAACTAAAGAAAGCCTTGTGATTATCCTTAGTGTCCTGTGCAATTTTTCTCTCGAAGCTGGCCTTAGACAATTTTATGAGTGCCCGTAGTTTTTTGCTAATACTGATCAGTGATGCCTTCCCTTTTTGGGATTTTGCTCTATCATTTAGTAGCTTCCTCCTTCTATTGTATAGTTTGTTTATGGCTGGGGTCCACCAGACAGGATGTCTGCCTTTGGAGGATTGGGTCTTGGTTTTATTTGGGATTGCATGATCCATGCATTCCTGAAGGTGTTCATGGAATGCGTTTATAAAGGATTCTGTGGTCTGGGCTGTATTTTCCACAGGCCCGGGGGCTTTGAAGGATTCCACCTCGGTTTTGAGGAGTGTGAAATTTGCTTTGGAGAAGTTTTTCACTGTGGTTTTCTGGGCAGGGGGTGGTGTCGGGATGTGAATATCCAGTGAGATTAGTTTATGGTCTGATCTTACCAGTGAGAGATACACTTCTGGTCTGGAGCATAGAGTCCCCATGTTGGTGATGATCAGGTCCAGTATGTTTTCCCCTCTTGTGGGAGTGGTAACAAGTTGTTCCATAGCATTTGAGTTTATAAATTCTAGGAACCTTTGGGCTAGGGTGTTGGAGCTAGAGTAATGCTCCCAGTCTTTGTTTGGGTAGTTGAAGTTGCCCAATATAATGGTGTTTGGAGAGACCTTTATATTTTCCAGTGTTCTCAGAAAGGCCGAGTGGGGTTCCTGGGTTTGGGAGGGTGGTCTGTAGCAGGCTATAAACTGGAAGGCAGTTTTACCCACTGTTAGTTGCACATGGATAGTCTCTGATGCTTTGTGCTTTGCCACCAACCTGGAGGTGTGGGTATCTTTGATGAATATCGATACTCCCCCTCCTTTTGTGGTTTGGTCCAAGTTTTGGGGCCGAAAAGCATGGTATGAGGTATAACCTAGTAGTGCTGGGGTGCTCTCGGGAGCCCTGAACCAGGTTTCTGTTACTGCACAGATATTGATGTTCTCCATGCTAAGGAGAGCTTCGAGTGCGTGCATCTTGAGGTTTAGACTTCTGGCGTTGAGTAGCATTACTCTTAGTTTCTTATCCCTTGTGATACCTATGGAAGTGGGTTTGTCTTTTGAGCCTTGCCTAAAAAGGGCACTATGGGGGTAGCAAGAGCCTTTGCCAATATCCGAAAGCCCAGGGGTGGCAGGTGCAAGCTGTCCCTAGCGAAGCATCATGGCTTGTCGAGCATATCATCCCAAGCTGACAGGCATTGGATCCCCTTTGAATGACACCAGTACTTAAGCCAGTTGTTGAAATTGATCATCTTGTCTTCATATTGTGGCATCATTCTTGGTGAGGGTAAGATGCTACTCAAGGTCAGGGTGATACCTACCTGGGCTACATGCTCAGAGAGCTCCTTTATGTCTCTTTTCATGTAGTCCAGGGAGGTACGTCTCAGGTCATTCACACCAGCATGGACAATGACTGAGTCATATTTGTACTTGCCTTGGAGTAACCTGAGTGCTTGTGTTATGTGGCGGATCCTAGTGCCCGACAGGCTGCTCACCGTGACCCTCTCCTTGTTCAGCCTGGTGAGCGGGACGTCAGTGTGCCTGATGATAGAGTCACCTATTACAAGTGTATCAGGTGTGTTGTTTAGTCTTAAGAGCTATGACTGTTCGGCACACTGGCTTTGTGAGATATGTGTTGCACGTGTTTTGTTTTGGGGTAGCAGTTGCTTGGGTGTCTGCTTTGGAGGTCTCTGCTGCTTAGGCAGATCTTTATTTAGAGCCTCCGAGTATGTTTTTGTGTGATTATGTGTTTGGTTTGCTGTCGTGGTAGGTCTATGTGAGACTGGAATTGTAGTGAGTGTGGTTTCCTTCTCCTCCTGACTGGTTATGCCAGTACTGAGTTGAGAGAGCTTAGCCTCCAGTTTAGCTATATGGTTGCATCTCTCACATGTGTTGGAATTTGTTGGGAGGAGGAGAGGGTTGTCTGTGTACATGAGGCAGTTGTAACATTGCCTCAAGATTCCCAGATTCACCAGCTGGACCGGAGAGGAGATTGACAACTGACCTTTGGATATGCTAGAATAATATTGGGAATTCCTTAATAATTGAAAACAAGGGCCAGTGGGGAGTGAGGGTGTAGTGCTTTTAATTTTTAGTGCTGACTTATATAATTGCTTTAGCGCGCAAGTGCCAGGTAACTTAAGTGCAATGTGTTACAGGTAACTTAAATGCAAAACGACAAACAGTAACTTTCTTTCAAGTGAAACAAGGAAATAAGTACAGTAAGCAATGCAGATATCACTAGTGATCCACAGAAGCTGAGAAGCCGTATTATGTGGAATTAGCGTTCCAGGAAATAACAAGCAAACAAACAACAAGCATATAAACAAAGCTAGATTCAGCAGGCCTGGATCTAGTCTATGCTACAGCAAACAAGGTGTACCAGTTTCAGTAAGATACAGTTCAAATATTCAGGCACTATAAACCTTTAACCAGAAATTCCCAGCTCAGAAGGGCAGAGTCCAGCCTCTTCTCCCACAAGAGTGCAGACCATGAACCTTCTTAATGTAAAATAACTGGCCTGAAGCCCAAGTGCCTAAACCAGAACTAATACACTTTAAGAATAACAGACACTGGGCTCTCAATCAGCAGTTCCCAACTTAGAAGGATGAAAGCTACCTGTCCTGCCACCACGGTGCATGCCACAAACCTTCCTAATGTAAAACAACTGGTCTGAAGCCCAAGTGCTTAATCCAAAAGACTTAGAATGATAGCTACACTTTAATCAAGTTACTACCAAGCAGTAATAAATACAATTGAATACTTTAGAGAATGCCTGGATTAGTGCTCAAGTTACACAAACAAAGCTAGGTTCAGCAGGCCCGAATCCAGTCTATGCCACAGCAAACAAGGTGCACCAACTTCAGTAAGAAGCAGTTCAGATATGCATGCACTATAAGCCTTTAACCAGAAATTCCCAGCTCAGAAGGGCAGAGTCAGCCTCTCCTCCCACAAGAGTGCAGACCACGAACCCTCTTAATGTAAAATAACTGGCCTGAAAGCCCAAGTGCTTAAACCAGAATTAATACACTTTTAGAATAACAGACACTGAGCCCTCAATCAGCAGTTCCCAACCTAGAAGGATGTAAGCTACCTGTTCTGCCACTACAGTGCAGACCACAAACCCTCTCAGTGCAAAACAACTGGTCCAAGCCCAAGTGTTTAAACCAAAAGGCTTAGAATGAGTTACAACAAGCAGTAATAAATACAATTGAGTACTTTTAAGATGATGCAAAAGTAAAATAAAGTAGGTAGAAACACAAGTACAGTAAAAGCAGATGAATTTCTTTTTCTGAACAAGTGCTGAGATCAAAGAAACAGATTTGAGTGCTGAAACTAGAAAACTGGCTAGTTATAAAAAAAAACTAAGCTAGAAGGCTTCCCTCCAACACAGAAGGGCTTGGGGGCTCAGAAGCCTACAAATAGTCTATACCACTTAACAGGAAAGGCAGGAAACAAGCTTAATTTTTTTTCTGTTTTCCAGATGCTCTCTTTGTACACAGTAGGAGTGCCTGAAATCAGAATATGATCTCACTGCACTCAGTTGAGTGAGCAAATGAGATGGGCCCAGAAGGAGTATCCAAACACAAATTTACAAGAGGGGCGGGCAGTTTCAAGGACACTAAGATTAACACCAAAACAAAAACAGGGAGGGTGGGTGGGACTAACTGAAGAGCAGAGTCAAAACTTCCAGTTCAGTTAATATTCCTGCAACACACACAGTTAAAATCAATTTAAATACTGTATTTTTTTGAAAAAAGTGCAGATAAAGGTACTTAAATTCTCTTATACGTCCAGTTGAATACAGCAAGTTCTTAGCCGGCCAAAGCTGAGGTTTTTAAGCAGAAAATATTTCACACTGTACCACTTAAATAGGCAAGGACAGGAAATCAAAGAATGTGGCTACCCCCACACCTGTAATTACTAGCAAATAACAAAATTCAGCAAACACTGACTAACTTCCAGTTCAGTTAATATTCCTGCAACACACAGTTAAAATCAATTTAAATACTGTATTTTTTTGAAAAAAAGTGCAGATAAAGGTACTTAAATTCTCTTATACGTCCAGTTGAATACAGCAAGTTCTTAGCCGGCCAAAGCTGAGGTTTTTAAGCCAATGAATATTTTATTATCATATTGATTCAGTTAAATAGTATTGTTTTAAAAATCATACCATAGATACATTGCCTATATGTTAAATAGTTTAAAATTACACAAAGCAGGGTCTGTATTTGTCCAGTGGCAACAGACTTCTGATTATGACATAGTCAAAAGAATCAAAAGCAGTAAACAAATGTCAATAAATAAACAAATAACGAGACAATAATTTTCTTTGCAATAAGTAATATAAAACATCAGAGATAGTGAATATTTCAAGTAAAATAAGTAAAAAAAAATTAAGAAACAAATGAAGGACTATAATTAAACACTTTTTGGTGCTGAAATACAAATTATTTGTTAGATTTATTTAAAAAAATAAGTTATATAGTTTTATATCTCTTAAAAACAATATTAGAAGAAATGCATCAGAGAATATGGAATTGTTTAGAGCTAAACTGATTGCTATCACATTGAGAAAGAAAATATAAGCATTATTTTGAAATATACATGGAGATTCATGTAAAGGGAAATCAGTTTTAATGATGATATTAATCAACTTGAAAGGCTTCAAAATTTGACAAGACTTGTTATAACAGAAAACTTAGAAAATATCTTGGGGTCTTGGGGCAAGATGCCTTTCCTATAAATTTTAAAAATCCACGTCTCCATCTCTAAAAGAAAAAAAAAACTGCAGAAAGGTCTTCTTGTGAAGGCACCTTGATTTGATATGCAGATGACTCTAACATCATCTGCTTTTCAAACACCTTAACTCACCTCCAAGAAATCACTCAACAAGCTGTCATCTCTATTGAAGCCTGGCTGACAAGAATACAACTCCTACTCAACCCCCCCCCCCCAAAAAAAAGAAAAAAAAAACTCCTCTTCTTTACCACAAAAACTCATACTCCTAACAAAGCATTTTTCAAAATATTTGTGGCAAATGTCACTGAAATTGAATTAGCCCACCATACTAAACTATTAGAAGTCACACCAGATAATAATCTTAAATATGACCTCCACATCCAAAGCAATATCAAGATAACCCATGAAAAACTAGCATGCTATACAGAAACAAACATTTTTTGAGCAGATCCACAAAAATAACTCTAGCCAAAACCTACCTACTGCCCTCCTTGCTCTATGGAGCACCAATTCTAATTCCCAATCCTCCATAAAAAAACAAACTTGAAAGCTGCTACAACAAAATTGCCAAGTTTGTTACTAATTCATCCTCCTTTACCTACCACTTGTAAAGCTCTGCATACCCTTAGCTGGATGAACCCCCCCCCCTCCACCTCTCCAACATTCATCTTATAACAATATATAAAATTATACACAAACCATTAGCCTGCCCAACTCTTAACCATTTAATCAACATATATTTCCCTAAAAGAACTCTTAGATCAGAAACCAAACAACTTCTCAAGCATAAATAAACTGAATAAATCCTCTGGACAAAGCCTATAATAATACTCAGTAGCAAAAAGATTGAACTACGTACCTCTAACCACCAGAACTATTTCTAACCTACCCACTTTTAAATGCTTTCTAAAAGAATACCTTACAAAATCTTGCACCTGCTCTTGTGCCATTTCTGGATGAACTTACTCACTATACTTCACAACCCCCTCCAGCTTCCTACTCCACTCCTTTATTTTGTTTTTCCCACTACCTTACCTTGTCCACTTCATCTCTGCTGACCTTTAGCATTGGAGAAGCAGAAGGGTCAGCCTGACAACCACCACTCCCTCTTCTCAGGATGGCCAAACAACAGCTGCTTATTCCCCTTCTTATCCTCCCTGTTTTTTCCACACTGCAGCCACTAATCTAGTCATGTCAGCTCAAGTCAGTCATTTATCTCTGTGTAGCATAGAAACAGTGATGGTATGGATGACCTTTAAGTTGACTTTTTTGAATAAAGTACATTTAATTCACTCAATTATATTAAGTAAATTAGCTCATTTACAGGGATATCTGTGTTTCCTGCTGTAAGAGACAATGAGTTACTGGATACTTTTTCTGGAGTAATATGAGGGGTAGGCAAAACTGAATATGATAAAGAGAGCAATATTGTATAAAAAAGGAGAAAGGGTATTCGGGTTAATAAATCCAGTATTACATCTGACTTCATTACATATGCAGCGGGTATTAAGGGAGATTAGAAATGGGAAATGGCATGATAGGATGACTTTTATGGAAAACATATATAGAACTCTGGAAAATAACAGGGAAACATACAAGGAAAGAGTTGGTTGTTGAAGGAGATGTAGGTAAACATTACAAAAATGTTTATTATGGAAAACATAGATGGAAACTTTAATGGAAGTAAAGTGCATGATGGTTTGAGCAAGTGATGGAAAAGCAGTATTATAATAACCTATGTTTATGGTTAAAAGGGGGGAAAGGGATGCAAGAAAGAGAAGAAGAGAAAGGTTGAAATACATATAGAAATGGAAATATTTTTTATGGTGAGTCATATGGAAAAAATTGCATTTTAAAGGAGTACTAATGAATAACGGAATTAGGAATGAATGTGTCATGCTTGCAGAGAAGAAGAAACTGTTGTAACGTTTTATATTTTAGGATGAGACAAAAATTTGGAATATTACAGTAGGAATGTGAAAGAGTGGAAAGGTAAAAGAAATTAGGATGGATATTGTCTTTTACAGAAAATATGAAGGGGCACATTGTGCAAAAGTTGATGAAAGACTAAAAGATTAAAGTCAGTTTTATGTGCATGATACATGTAGAAAGCACGTTGAAAAGCAGTACCATGTGGTGAGAAATGTGATATAAATATGATTAAGGCAAAGAAAAAGTTTTGGTTGTGGAAAAATGCTGGAGGCCAAATGAATCAAGTGCTTTGTATGAAACTGTAAAATAATGTTGTGCAAGCATTATGGAAACACCCCTACTCCTTTGATAAATGCCATGATATATTTTCAATCCATGAGCTACCATCAGCTCTGGCAGACAGGTCCTCAGTTTAGCATGTTATCTGAGGAGTACAGCACCTCCTTATATTGTACTGCTGTGTCGCTGAAAACCTGACACAAGAACATGTACTTAGAAAAGAGCCCAGAGTCTTCTAACATTCAGCATCAAAGGTAAGTATGCTATCTGTTGGACGCACTTGACAGTAGGGTAGGCAATATATGTACAAAACAGAAAGTCTTTCAACTTACAGGCACTTGGGAACTTGCTATTAATTAACAAATAATGTGTGCAGAGATCAATAAAGGAGAAGAAAATGTACATAAAAGTTGTTTTGTTTTCTGTTTCTTTTCTCTTTTTTAGTAGTTTAAGTTAAAACCATTTTGCTTCCTTAACTTTTATCATTTGTATTTACTTGATGCTTGCTGTATGAAAATACTTAATTAAATCAACCCCATGTGGTACTCACTGATATGTCTTGCTAGCAACCTCAACTGCAACCAACTCATGTAGTTAGTATTTCAGTTTAGTATCTCATTGAAGCAATGGTACCTTAACTACGTAGCACCCTATGCACACTAACTCACATGTGCGCACTCACACACACACACACACACACACACACACACACACACACACACACACACACACACACACACGCACACACATGCACACACGCTACAGTACATCATTCTTATTCTAATATCCAAATTGATGATGTAATTTTTAAAGTCGTTAGATTTCATGAATATTTTGTACAATAATATCTGTACATGAGTTATCTAACAAGCTGCACAGCCACTTGCAAAATGCACAAGTGTGCAAATCCTGCTGTGCAATATATTTCTATTAACAGATGGATCAAACATATTCTATTTACCCAAAAGATTTATATTTTTGCAGAGATTTTATTAATTTTTTTTATGACATAAAATCAAATTGCCTAAATAAAAAGAAAACAAAAAGAAAATATGTGAGTTTATTTCCTGGTTTCTTTGCAAACAGAAAACATTAAAAGATCCACACAAATGACATCTCTAGTTTTGTAAGTAATTAGGAAATGAATGGGTTTTGCAGCCATAATGCTGTGCTATCTGAGTTTGTTTTAAAGTTGATCATGTCTATTTAAATATTAGAAATCATGTTTTAGTGAGATTCTTTGTACAATTATAGAAAGAATATAGTGTGCATGTATGAAATAATAACTTATTTTATAAATACTTGCATGGTGATTGACTTTTGTGCCCTGCAGTACTCTACTATTATCTTTTGGATTAAAGCTTTAGAAACATGAAAAATGATTATTTTTGTCATTACCAAAAAAGAGCATACATGCACGCACACACACACACACACACACACACACACACACACACACACGCACGCACGCACGCACGCACACACGCACGCACACACACACACACACACACACACACACACACACACACATGCACACACACACATACACACACACACACATAAACACACACACACACACACACACACACACACATATGTATCTGTTTATATGTCTCTGTGCATGTGTATCTGTATAATACAGATCTCTATATCGATGTGTGTGTATTCAAAATACACCACTTATTTATGTGCACACTGCAAAACATTTACACCTATAGTATTCTGTTATCTCATTTTATTTTAGTTACTTACATCTGTTACTCCAAAATGAAAGTGTATGTTTTATGTATTTTGCTTCCATTTTGTAAATATCTAAAACTTAGCTATGATTAAAAGCAGTAAATCAGATTTATGAAAATGTTAACTATTACAGAGCTCAGTTTGTACTATGGGTCTTCATTACATAGTGATGCCTAAACATGTGAGTGATAAATAAAATGTTATCATAAGTGAACAGGTGCAACTTCTGGTACACTAGCCTGCCCTACTGATTAGAACAAGTAACAGTGATATTATTGTAATAATACCCATCCCAGCATGTGCTGTATATTAATGCTCATGTCTATCTCTCTCTCAACACATGAAAATATAATGTAGTCCCATTCAAGCCATTAAATTATAATACAGTGCTTGTTACCTAGAGTCTACCCTCCTACCTGCCCAGAGGTTTCTGCACCTATCACCACATAGTATAGTGGTTATGCAGAATCAGTTTGGTACAGCATGCCTACATGCAGCAGGCATGAATATACTGCATCTGCAGCTTATTAACATGCACTCCTCGTGCATTCAAGTTACTGCGTTCTCCCTGGCATAAGCCAAAAGCATGTAAAATGTGCAGGGGTGCCCTGTAGCAGGAATGGGGGAGCAGGCAAAGAAAATCACTAGACTTGTGGTTTCACTAGTCAGCAATAAGACTTTGACAGTTCTGTCCAGAAGGAGGCGGGTACATATAAACAGGGACCAGTGTACCAGGTAGTCTTCCACAATATTATTTCATGTAGCCAGCCCCAGTGGTAATAGACACATCAGTATATGAATCATGAGCAGCGGTCAATATAACACACCGACATTCTACTATGAGATGTCTTCCACAATATTACTTCATGTAGCCATCCCCAGCTGTAATAGGCACATCAATATATGGTCAGTATAACATCAACATCCTGCTATGAGTTATTAATACACTAGTCACCACTGAATCATGAGTCACTCATGTTTACCCATGACCAGGGTGGATTATCCACAAGGGTTTTGTGTCAAGATTAAATTTTGCTGGAAATGGGCAGACTGTCAGTGACCCAGAGGTCTGCCAGTAATTACTGCCCTTATATGATGGAGCTGTTTGAAATACATTTTCTTATCTTTTTATAATAACCCCATTATGCGGTAGTACCCATTTATCTTCTTATCACATAATATTGGATCTATTCATTGGAAACATCTCTTTGGTTTGATGCATTCATTTCATGGGATTGAAGCAGTTCATGGAAGATGTCTTTCTGATTCACTACATATGCATATGCATATGCATGTGTTACTAGATGCCCAGGTACATTTGCAGTATGCTGCAGATGTGTTGTTTGTATCACTTAATGCTATGGTTTTAAATTTCTGTTTGTATAATTTTTTAAGTATTTTACATGTTTTAAACATTTTATTTAAAACAAACAAAAAAAAAACATGTTCTAGCAGTCTCTATTGGCAACCTTTGCTTTCCTGCAGTACAAGTACCTTTTTAAAGGTTCATAGGTATATACTAGGCTAACAACTGCACATGTCTATTTCAGCCTAGCTATGCATTGTAAATGTACCAAACAAGTCTGATGCCCTAGAAGTTATTTTTAGTGGCATGTGTAAGCTACAGCATGTGTGGTCAAGCATTTACTGGTTGTCACTATTCATGAGAGATACAGATGACAGACCAGGGGGTGAATTTCCAATTTCCCAACCACTAGTCTAGGTTATACTTGAACAGGGCCAGGGAAGAACTGTGCTTCACATGGATGGGAAGCCTATTTAGAGAAGAGGGATTATGTGAGACACATATCTATCCCTCTAACATGTCCTATTTATGTCACAAGCAAGTTTTAAGTTCCTGGATTGGGTAACTCTGATGCTATTTGTTTTGCAGACAGGCAAGAGGTCTATCAGAGCGAGATCCTGGGATGCCTTGTATGCCAGATATCGATCAGCCTTCAAGAATCTGCAAGAGACAGAGTATCGGGATAGGGATGTAAGGCGATCTTTATAGGGCAAGTCATTAACACCCTCTATTCTATTTCAAGAATCTGCAGGAGACAGAGTATAGGGATAGGGGTGTAAGGCGATCTTTATAGGGCAAGTCATTAACACCCTCTATTCTATTTCAAGAATCTGCAGGAGACAGAGTATCGGGATAGGGATGTAAGGCGATCTTTATAGGGCAAGTCATTAACACCCTCTATTCTATTCTGAGGAATCACTGTGCATGTTCCAGTTGCTGCATGTGCCTCACCAAATAAATTTATACAGAGCTTATCATCTGTCTGATAGTGTCAACAAATGTTTAAGCAGATTGCAAGCCAATGTTGTATTTCTCTTATTGTTAATGTAGTTTGGGTAATCTGATTGACTATTTTAAAATTTTTGACAATAACTGAACATTCTGTTATATAGCAAAAACTAGTATAAACCCTTCTACGCGCAAGTTTGCTACAGATTAATGTCACTGGGGACATCTATGAATCAGGGTATTCTACCTTCAATACTCTTTTTATTGTGTAAAGTTATGTAAGAAACATAGATCAATTTTCTCTATAAAATAAATCATTCTGAATCCTGACCACACAATATGTAACTATTTTTGAGCTTAATAAAATGGCATTTGAAGTGCAGTTTAAGATACATTATACGGTGTTTACAAAACAGTCATATCTATTTTATATTTGACCACAACACAATAGTACTGTTTCCATAAATAAAAATATTTAAAGAGTTCTAATAAATGATAGCAAAGAAAATGTGAGAATAAACATGGCGCAGGTATTTTTTTCCTGTAACATTAAAAATATATGCTTTTATTTAATTATTTTTTATGAAGCTGAATAAACTGGTGGATAGGTAGATACATAGATAGATAGAGAGATAGATAGATAGATAGATAGATAGATAGATAGATAGATAGATAGATAGATAGATAGATAGACAGACATAGATAGACAGATAGATAGACATAGAAAGATAGATAGATAGATAGATAGATAGATAGATAGATAGATAGATAGATAGATAGATAGATAGATAGCTCAATGTGCGCATATTTAACTGGGTGAGTAAACTGGTTCTCCAGAGAGACAGATAACTTCATACAGGACCCAAGTTTGTACTCATTTCCAAGTTTCACTAACATGAGTTCCACATTTTGTCATTGTGCTCTAGTGATTTACAGTACAATAAAAATGTAAAAATATTCACACTTATGAGTGTATTGTCTCTGTGTGTTTGTGTGTGTGTTAATATATATATATATATATATATATATATATATATATATATATATATATATATTTTTTTTTTTTAACAGCTTAGGGTAGCTAAGTCAACTATCACTTTCTAAGAGGTGGGAAGAAACGGAAGTCTCCAGAGTGAAACCTATGCAGACATGTGGAGAACATGCAGCCTATGCAGACACTGATTAAGGCGTGGGGATGAGGACCGAACCCTATAACCTGGAGTGGTGGGGCAGAAACCTTTGGTGCATTGCATCTACTAGTAACAGTTTAATTTCAGCTGCTGGATACTAGCTTGCTAATTGTTTTTGATTAATCAGGCATTATTTCTTAATGTAATTTTCTCTGTTTGAGTACTCTTACTACACACTGTAGTACCATATGAAGGATCAGTTAGTGCTATTTAATGGGTACTTTGAAAACACAACATGTCACAGAAAGAACAGAAGATTGAGTGAGAATAATAAGGTAAGTGAGAATAGGGGTTAAAACCTTCCACGTGGGGTACAAAAGGGCTTACCCCATGCTAAAACAATTGTTTCTGTTTTCAGATTTTATGTATATGCATGAAACTGTATTTTTTCCTTCAAGTCTTTATATTTAGAACATTTGTATACTTAAGGGGACAGTTGCAATCAGAAGGAGTTATGCAGATGCATTTTGATGGGCTGGGTTTACAGGTGCCATAATAGAATTGTTAGTTAACATGTGATGTATTATCTAAGTGT
The DNA here is from genome assembly GCF_019279795.1 of Protopterus annectens. NCBI lineage: Eukaryota > Metazoa > Chordata > Ceratodontiformes > Protopteridae > Protopterus > Protopterus annectens. The sequence continues at coordinate 643,929,860 of NC_056730.1, read as the reverse complement.
GTCATCTGAGAAACAAGTTACTGCATTTAATGTCTGTGGTCTCTCTGTATTGATTAATGTTTTTCCTGTTCATTGATTGCTGCAAAAATGCAAATTACAAATTGCAATGAGGTTGACATTTTTCCAGAAACAGATGACTGACCATTCCTGCAATCCAAGGCCAACAGGCCAGAACTTTGAGCATGAATGTTCCCGGGTGGAGGGAACCAAACAGCATCAAATACCAAAAAGGAAGGCAAAGTAGTAGCTGGATCATGACTGACCCTGAGGAAGGTGACTGAACAGTGAAATAGAAAAAAAAATACTGGCAATATAAATAGTCATTATTACTGATGATGTCATTCAGCAAAATGAAAACACTTTACAATGCAACACAAAATATGGATCCCTGGAAATTAAAAACCTAAAAGAAACGAAGTATACATGTGTAGTTCTTCAGAATAATTAGATTTTCAGAATAGACTATATAATAGTTTCAAAGATCACAGACAACATTATTAAATGAGATATAGGACCAATAATCTGGTCAGACTGCTCTCAAATAAGGATACGCACCATAGGTAATATTGGAATACCACAAAATACATATACAGTATAAAGTCGGAATATTTTACAGGTCTGAAATATAGACAAGAAATATACCATAAGAATTCTGGAACAATAAAAACATACTTGAATACTGTTTTTCACAATAAGTGGACTGCTTAAACATTATAGCAGTTAAAGGCAACTGTAATAAGTATGCCATTTTTATAAAAACAAACCAATTGCTACGATTCAACAGGAATATAAAGAAGAACATAATTTTAAGTTTTTTTTAATTAGTAGATATAATCTGATAAGTTATCTGATACAAAGTAAATGAGAAATATCAAATGTACTCATCAGAGGTTGTATGCTGTGTAGAAAAGCTAATATTTCTAGGCAGATGGCTAGTGCTTCAATGACTTAGAACATGCTAAAATAATCAGGACTCAGGAAGTTTTATCACAGGCTTCAAAGCAGACTGTACAATTAGGGTCAAAATCATTCTCTTTTTTGGGAAAATTAATTTAATAAAATTGTTTTCATTTATATCTGGATCTTCAGTAAAATAAATCAATATCACCAGACTTTACTGCAAAGAACAAAGTTAAAAATGTTATTTGTGTGAGTGTGCAAACAGGTTCCCCAAGAATCCATCCATAACCCCCTTTTCCCATTTTTGCACATGGTGTCAGGGTGTCACTTCACCAGTGATAATCATCCAGACCCAACGTTTACTCCATTGAGTGGCTAGGCCTGCTGCTGTAATTCTTTCACATTGCACACTCACACCTATGGGCAATTTAGAGTGTTCAATACACCTACTGCATGTCTTTGGAATGTGGGAGGAAACCAGAGCACCTAGAGGAAACCCACACGAGCACAGGGGGGACATGCAGACTCCAAACAGAAGGCTTCCTTGCTGCCAATCAAATCAGGGAACCTCTTGCTGAGAGGCAACAGTGCTACCCACTATGCCACTGTGGTTCCCCAAGAATTTACTGGCATGAATAGTAGCAGACTATAAAGACCTGGCAATGATATTACATTCCCGCTACTTTTACTCTTGATAATTTTAAGCTTTTCATAAGCTTAGTGCAAGTATCTAAGAAGAAAACATAGTGTCATATTCACATCTGGTACTGAGCTGCTTGATTCACTCTCAGAGTTTTGTCTTTATTTGCTTTTCTCTTTTTACCTGTCTGTTGCTTTAAAAGTATGTAAAGTACAGAATACAGTATAGTTTCATTAATGACCGGAATCATATTTTAAATTCTCAGAAACCCCAAACTAAATGCATATAATAAATGGACTCCGTGATCTCATACCTACTTTCAGCATCTTAATATCACTAAGTGTCCTTACACTTTTAAAAAATTTATTTTTGGCTTCTCTCACTAAATGGAATAACAGATTAGTAGATAGAAGCCTTAGAGTTGGAACACTTGGATGTCCTCAATAGGTCATTTGCATATATCCAATGGGCCTTCTTTACATGAGTTTGAATGTATTGGGCAGCAAAAACCCTGGTTTATCTGGGGTCTTTCTATTGGCTTCTTGTTTTTTTGTGTGACCTTTTTAACCCTTGTTTTGTTTGCTGTTTGTGATGTTTTGTAGTCACCCTAATGTTAAGGACATCAAATTGTTTTATAAACTTAAATTTTTCAACTAAAGGCCAATTAATCACTTATGATATACTAATAAGCTCATAAAAAAGAAACAAAAAGCATATCATGGCTACAGGGGGTGGGGTGGGTTTTAAAGGTCTGAATCCATCACTAAAGACTTCAAAAGAGAAAAAGTCAGTGGGTGTTCATGACCCATAAAACCATAGAGTTGGAGCGGTGCTAACAGATTTAGATACAGCATTTCATAATCTACACATACAGGTACAGTTCCAAAACTTATGTGGGAGGTATTGATCTCACCACACCCTGTACAGTAAGCATTGTCTGTAAATTCTTTACCTGTATTATTTGCCCAAGACCAATATCCTTGATGTACATTTAGGGCAGTTTTAACACATAAGGGATGGCATTGACCTTCTGTAGTTTCTGCAGGAAATGTTAGGTACTATCTGAACTATTCCCCACCCCCACTGACTGCATCCAGGAGTCCACACAGAGCTGCATCTTCATGGGAATGGACTGATGTTAGATATAATTTAGAAGTGCTCAGCATTTCTAGAAGATTTGATGATCCAAGTAATATGTCTGAGCTGCATCCAACATGTTTATATCTACTAGTCATATATCATAATCTCATACTTCCAGAAGGAATGCTGATCTTATTTACACCTTTTATTGAGGGACTGAAAATTATCCAAAACCTTACTTCCCTCCACCTTGAACACTAAGCCCAAAAACCATCTTATTCCAGACCCTACCCATTCAATGTCCCTCAGGGGGATGCCCTTCATTTTAAAGTAAGGAGCTCCTCAAAATGGTAAATCTGATTCCCAAACCATTCCAGTGAATGACATTAGGTGTTTGAGTGCCATGACTCTGATGTAGAGAATACTACTTTTTTAATGTGCAGAGGGAGCTGTCCTATGTACCAACAAAGACCCTAAGGAGAAAAGGCATCTAACATAGCCCCTTATGATCAACCATGAATAATTGTGAGTGTGTGAGGGCCCTTGTTTATATACCCCATGCCAAGATACCAAGACCTTACTCATTGGTTGGTCAAGATACCAATACCTTACTCATTGGTTGGTCAAGATACCAAGACCTTACTCATTGGTTGGTCAAAATACCAAGACCTTACTCATTGGTTGGTCCAGTCACTACAGATCAACAGATCTTATGTCTCTTCCCATTCCTGATAAACTGGTCTATTATGAGGACAACCTTCTTCAACCAAGGATGACTCTGGGGAATCAGTATATGACAAAAGGTATAAAACATGGGAGGGTTTGCAAACATTTTCACTGCTGCAATCCAACTCATTACAACCAGGCCCAGTTTTTTTCAGGTGTGTGCCCATATATAAAGCTTATTACATATAGCCTTTAAATAAATGTTCAACATCTCCCTTGCATTTGGATGTAGCACTGCACAAAGATATTTAGCATTCTTCTCTATCCAGATAAGGGGGATATCAGAGCAGTGTTCCTTCCAAGCCATAGCTGCTGGGTTCCCTGGAAACAGTTCTGTTTTATTAGCATTTGTCTGACATCCTGGGAATTCACTGAATGTTTCTAGGATACTAAATAACTATGGTATGTTATGACGTAGGTTTTGAGTTAAAGCAACACAATTGTCTATAAATAGGAGAGCTCAGTCCTCTTCTCCAAACAAGGACTACCTCTGGATATACTGATCATTGATTATCCATCTTTTGCCAAGGGGGAACATGCCAGTGACAAGGGGCAGCCGTGTTGGTTTTTTTTGTTAGTGGGAGTTGATAAGTATGCAAACTGGCAGTTTCTGTTCACCAAATTATAGATCAGAGCAGAATGTTTCAATCACTTAATAGGTAACATGTGCAGTCAGTTTTGTAAGATGCATTTTGGAACTAAGTTGCACAAATCATGTTATAGTTCAGGTGGTAACTACATGTTGAGAACTTAAGTTCAAATGTTAAATTTTGGCACAGTCATGGGCATTTTTTTGAAAATAATTAAAAAAAAAGAGTATGTTGCCCATTTAACAACTTGATTGTTGTACATGGTTATAACTTTTTTAACTATAAAAAAATTCAATATGAAAGTTATTTTAGGGACCTTTGTGTCTAACAGTTGTGTACCATTGCACAGTTTAATTTATAATCATTTCACAGCTATTTCTAGAAATGCCATTTTGGAGCTGAGTTACATTAATTCATTATAATAGTTCAGAAGATTTTGGATTGCAGATGTTAAGTTTTTAAAGAGATATGGGCATTTGCTGAAAATAATATTACGACGTACATTGTTTGTTTTCAGTAACCGATTGTTGTAAAAGATTATAACAATCTAACTACATAAAATTTTGATATTAAAATGTAAGGATAATTATTTTAGGGATCCTTCTGTTTAACTTCTGCATGCCATTCCAGTTAAATTTTTAGATGTTGTTTCACCATATTTTTCACAAAGCTTGTATTGGATGTGAGTTGCATTAATTTAACAGCATAGTTCAACTGGTGGAAATTCACATATGTTGTGCTGAAAATTTCACATTCAATAACTTCCACACAATGAGGTACTTTCAGACATTTGTATATAGGTAGTGGTACTGGCTGACAATTTTAATGACTATAAGTTGGGGGGATAGGTAAGGTTAGATGTAGGGGTGTTTTAAGTGATTGGTGGGTATTTAAAACATAGGCAATCAGCTTTCTCTTGGAGTAAAACCATTAACTGGAAACAAAAAGTCTTACAATTACCTTGGCTCCTAAGTGACAGGGAAGGGTATTCCATATTCTGAGCTCATAAGTGGAGAAGGCATGGTCAAACAGAGTTTGTTTTTTATCACCTAGTAATATCTATATCAGACGTGGTCAGAAGTAGTAAAAAGCAAGAATGAAAAGCATGTGTATCTGAGGCACGGTATCAGGAAGGTATTGCAACAATTTAAAGGTGGTAGCACTATGATTTTCATATAGGTTTGACTAAAACCCATAGATTTCTTTGGAAACCATCACTATAAGCCACCAAAGTAAATCTGAGCTGCAGCAATATACTGCAGCTAATGTAACACCTAGAAACCCACTCTAAGGGATAGGAAGAGAGTGTCAGTGAACACTAAATATTAATGTATAACTTTCTTTGGCTTTATACAGCCAGTATAATATGATGAGACACTGAACACAAGATTAGTCTCTAATGTACTCCTTTTTTGTTTTCTGTTTCATTGAAGCTTGGCAGAATTATTAAATACTCTCAGGTACCATACCCGCTCAGGGATCACCAGTAGAACAAGCACCATACCTCTCAACTGTCCAGATTTTCACAGAATGTCCAGACTTTTTTGGTGTGTTCCTCATTTGTGTGGATTTCAGGTAGATCATTTAGGACTGAAGTCATTAAATAATGATAGTCATTTGAGTGTCAGACTTCATATATGTTGGAAAATGTATACTACCATAAAGCATTTTATTCTAGCAACTTTCTAAGTTTATAAGAGAAATATTTAAAATTTGTCCTTATTTCTGGCCTTTTGTCCCACCAGTCTTTTTGGCTTTTTATTTTATGCAAATCTTTTTAAACAAGAAACATCTTTATTAAATTATTACGTATGACATAGGCAATTGTGCATTTATATGAATGAAAACAAATCATATTGACATAATTTTAGTTGCAAACATTTTATAGCACTTATAATCTGTCCAGCCATTGTCAGTCAAACATTACAAAGCTCATTCAGATCCTGCCTTCTTTTAAACCTTGTTCTTCCTCTGCATGTATTGTTTCCACAATTCAAATTTTTTTCTGTGTCATTTGCTCCTACCTTTTTCTAAAGATCCTAATTCCAGTTGTTTTATCTCTGTTACTATATTCACTACTTCTAGTACAGTTGGTTTCGAGTTTGAGTTCCATTTTTCTAGTAAGTGCTTTTTTTGGCAGCTAACATAATTGCACTCAGCAAGGCCTTAGTATGTCTAGGCAATTCAGATTCTGTATCATAGTTCAAAAAACAACATTTCCTTAGTTACACCAATTTGCTCACCCAGTTTCTCTGACACTTCTCTGCAGGGAATCTTTAAAGTCTGCCAACTCATTACACTTCCAGAAAATATGTTCCCAGTTGTCCCTTTCTTCTCCATCACATCTCCAACGTTTGCTGTCTACATAAGGAAAACTTCTTTGGAGTCTACTTGGAGTATAAAAATGCTTATGTAAACACTTCTAAGCAAAAATCCTAAATCTTCTAGACTTTGTTGCATATTTGGGAGATATACATATATCATCCCATTGTTTCTTTGTGAATTCCTTATCCAATCTCTCTACCCAATCATTTCTAACTTTCTCTGGTTGATTTTTATAGTTATTATGCAAAGTTTTATATGCACTACTAATTATTCATGTTTTAACAGGAGCTTCTGTTCTAGATTCAACTAAAAACTCTACCAGTGCTGGTCTTTCACTTAGAATCATCCTATTTATTTCTCTTTGCCTATACTCTGATATCAATCCTTGATAGGGAAGGCAATCTCTAGCCTGCAGTCCAAATAAATTCTTGACCTCTTCCCATTCTATTACATTTCTCTATCTAATTATTTGCTCACAATATCTTGGCTCTTTTCCCATTCTTTTTTGGCTTTGTTTAGACTTCTTGTGCTAAGACGTTAAGAGGTATGGCAAGCAACCTTCTTTGACTTAGCAGCCAAATTAAGATTCAGGTCTGTAGGACACTGGGAGTCTTGCCCTTATACAGTTCAGCACTAAATACACATACTTTGCAAATGTCAGCACAGTAACGGTTTAATTCCTTGAATCATACTAATGCTTTTCAAAACAAGGCAGTCACAATGAGCATTTATGAGCTTGAGAAAGAGATGTTCACTGTTTCCAAAAACTCAAGTATTTTTTGGAACACGTTCACTAGTTAGGAGGCAATGAAGTGGTATTCATTTCTACACTATGTAACAACAGACCCAACAGCACTTTTCCACTTTGAAAAGAAGAGAGGAACAGTGAGAGAGAGAGTGAGTGAGAGAGAGAGAGAGAGAGAGAGAGAGAGCATATGCTGTGCAAGTACAGATTACTACACATTTGTATTACTGTACTGCCACCTAGTGGTACTATAGTTATCTACCACAAGTGAGATACAGGAAGTACATGGTTATCTCATACCTCTCAACTGTCCAGATTTTTGCCTCATATTTTTGATGTGTTACTCATAAAATTTGTGTTTTTCCAGAAAATTGCTGAGGATTGAAGTCAGTAAATAATGACATACATTTGAGTTTCAGACTTCGTATCATTCAGAAAATGCATGCTAACACAAATTGTTTTATTCTAGCAACTTTCTAAGTTTACAAGATCAATATTTAAAATCTGTCCCTGTTTTAGGGCCTTTGTCTCCCTATTATATTAGGCTTTGCCCAGATTTCTTGCTTTAAGAGGTTGAGATATATGGGTATCTATCTTCTACCAATAAGTTTTAAGATACAGACAAGCAGGATGTTTGTTTTAACTAATGTGGCTTCACTGATTAAGACCCAGTCTTGAATCCTTTTTCACTTGTGTAGCTAAATAACGCAAATCAAATCCCTGGTTGAGACTGAAAAGAGGTCCAGTGAAATCGGTGCTCTACCTCGGTTACACTGGTTAACAAATTCAAAGTAAAATAAAATAAAACTGAAATATAAGTGAAGAGGCTGAGATACTCTTTTGAACTGAATCTAGTGGAGAAAGATCTCAGGTGCACTTCTGCTTCAGTATTAGAAAATGTCAGTGAATTACCATCAACTTAGCCCAATACCTGTCTTCCTACACATACCCTTAGCCTGAAATGGTCAACCTTTTATGGGGCTTGTTAAACTGTTACTGGACCACACAAAATAGAAAAGAAGGCAATAAACTTGTAATGGATTATGCATGATTCACGGTCAGATAACTATAGTATGCTATGCTATGTTATGCTATGCTGTGCTATGCTATGACAAGCAACTTTACAATCTGCAGGAAACAATTTATCTTTGACTCAGTGCTAGAAGTAAACTGTTTATAGTGGTTGAGAGATACATTACTTGATGAAAACTTGAATGTAGTATTATTGGACAGATAACATCAAACAGAAATATTCCAAATAAACCAGAACGTTTACCATGTAATACTTTTAATCTTCTTTGAAGGCGACCTATGGAATATATATATAGATAGATGTATTATATATATATATATATATATATATATGTGTGTGTGTGTGTGTATATATATATATATATATATATATATATATATATATATATATATATATATATGGGTCTACCTGATAACGCTGACATGCCAAAACAGCAACAATGAAATAACCAACACCACAAAACCGAAAGTTCAAAAACACGAAACCTCACATGCCCGACAAACCACAATCTTGACAATCAACAAAACAAATAACTTTTCCGAAAAACACTCACACAACACAAGCACACCAAACACCTTACAAACCTACACTAAACCTTATATACATAGGTTCATAGGTTCATACTAGGCTATCTGCCCTAGGGCATTTATAAGCCTAGCCAGAATGTGTTTGGCTTTCGCCACCCATTTTAAATTTATTTTGCTATGCCCTTTTTCGAGGTTAGTATACTGTGCCTCTGTCTAACAGTGACACAGAAGTGATACCCGGGGTAAACCTACGATCTCCCATCCACTCATCAAGACTCCTCTTGAAGAGAGTCAATGAGGGACTCTGCCTAACCTGGACTGGGATTTTATTCCAGAGTGAAGGGAGCCTCTGGGTTATGAATCTGTCCCTCCAGCATGTCCTATTTATTTCAGTGCTGAGGTTCAAGCCTCTCGAGCGCGTAGCTCGATGGGATTTGGATTTTCTGAGTTGCAGCATGTCCATTAATTCCGGGTTGGACATGGCTTTATATGTCAGGCACAGATCGCCTCTGAACAGGCGGTATGCCACTGAGTAGAGCTGGAGTTTCTTTAACTGGGCAGCATATGGCATCTGTCTGAGCCCTTTGATCCTCTTGGTGAGGTACTTTTGGGGTCTTTCCAGTTGCTGCAGGTGTCTGGTAAGGTACATCCCAAAAGGGGCATTGTACTCAATTATGGGCCTGATGAGGGATGAGTAAAGAGGCACGATGACCTCCCTGATCTAGATGTGAATCCCTTCATGATTAGGTGGGCTATATAAAATGTTTTTCTAACCACTTTGGCCATGTGGTTGTCAAATGAGAGATTGCTATCAACTTGGGTCCCCAGGTCCCTAATTACTTCTTCTGTACTTAATGGATTACCACCTATGTGGTAATTTGTGGGCACTTTGTTTTTGCCAAAGGGGATGACTATACACTTTTTGGCATTTAGCTTGAGGCCATGGCTCTGGCACCAGTTGTCTGTTTCTATGAGGCCCTTTTGGAGGATGCTTGTGTCAGCTGGAGAGTCAATTATGGCACCCAGTTTGCAGTCATCTGCGAACTTGGTCAGCCACAGTCCTTCCGTGTTGGCCTGTACCTCCGAGAAATATATACCGAACAAGAGAGGTCCCAGGACTGAGCCTTGTGAGACACCACTTGTAACTAGTTTGGAGTCTGACATGGCTCCAGAAATTCTAACCATGTGGGTTCTGTCCTTGAGCCAGTTTGCAATCCATCTAGTGACATAGGAGTTTATATTTAAGCTGATGAGCTTATCTATAATGCCCGAGTGGGGTATTGTATCGAAGGCTTTAGCGAGGTCCAGGTAGGCTGTGTGGACCACCTTCCCCTCGTCAATCGCCTTGGTGACTGTTTCAAAGAAATCAACCAGGTTTAAAAGGCAGGATCTGCCCTTAACAAAGCCGAACTGGGTAGGATCCAGTGTCTGTAGGTCCCCAATATCTTTATTTATGAGGTCCATGATGATCCTTTCCATAGCTTTGCAGACTAAGCTAGTCAGGCTTATGGGACGATAGTTTCCAGGATCCGTTGAGGCACCACCTTTATGGAGAGGGACCACTGTTGCTGTACGCCACTCTTTGGGCACATATCCTGTAGTAAGGCTGAGATTGAACAGTAGTTTTATGTTTGGGTTTAGCTCTTCTTGGAGTTTATGTAGGATGCAGCCCAGGACACCGTCTGGTCCCATTGATGCTGTGTTTTTTGCTTTGGAGAGGGCGGCTCTTACCTGAGCATCTGAGATGTCAGGGGGGCAGCACTCTGCTGGGATAGATATTTGCCCTTTTGGTGGGGAGGGGGGGGGAGAAGTTTGCGCTGAACCTGTCAGCTAGGATGTTGGCAATGTCTGTGGGTTCAGTGTATTTTTTGTCATTTTGGACTAATTCTGAGCATATCTGGGAATTACCACCCAGGTTCCTAACATAACTAAAGAAAGCCTTGTGATTATCCTTAGTGTTCTGTGCAATTTTTCTCTCAAAGCTGGCCTTAGACAATTTTATGAGTGCCCGTAGTTTTTTGCTAATACTGATCAGTGATGCCTTCCCTTTTTGGGATTTTGCTCTATCATTTAGTAGCTTCCTCCTTCTATTGTATAGTTTGTTTATGGCTGGGGTCCACCAAACAGGATGTCTGCCTCTGGAGGATTGGGTCTTGGTTTTATTCGGGATCGCATGATCCATGCATTCCTGAAGGTGTTCATAGAATGCGTTTATAAAGAATTCTGCGGTCTGGGCCGTATTTTCCACAGGCCCGGGGGCTTTGAAGGATTCCACCTCGGTTTTGAGGAGTGCGAAATTTGCTTTAGAGAAGTTTTTCACTGTGGTTTTCTGGGCAGGGGGTGGGGTCAGGATGTGAATATCCAGTGAGATTAGTTTATGGTCTGATCTTACCAGTGAGGGATACACTTCTGGTCTGGAGCATAGAATCCCCATGTTGGTGATGATCAGGTCCAGTATGTTTTCCCCTCTTGTGGGAGTGGTAACAAGTTGTTCCATAGCATTTGAGTTTATAAATTCTAGGAACCTTTGGACTAGGGTGTTGGAACTAGAGTAATGCTCCCAGCCTATGTTTGGGTAGTTGAAGTCGCCTAATATAATGGTGTTTGGAGAGACCTTCATATTTTCCAGTGTTCTCAGGAAGGCCGAGTGGGGTTCCTGGGTTTGGGAGGGTGGTCTGTAGCAGGCTATAAACTGGAAGGCAGTTTTACCCACTGTTAGTTGCACATGGATAGTCTCTGATGCTTCGTGCTTTGCCACCAACCTGGAGGTGTGGGTATCTTTGATGAATATCGATACTCCCCCTCCTTTTGTGGTTCGGTCCAAGTTTTGGGGCCGAAAAGCATGGTATGAGGTATAACCTGGTAGTGCTGGGGTGCTCTCGGGAGCCCTGAACCAGGTTTCTGTTACTGCACAGATATCGATGTTCTCCATGCTAAGGAGAGTTTCGAGTGCGTGCATCTTGAGGTTTAGACTTCTAGCGTTGAGTAGCATTACTCTTAGTTTCTTATCCCTTGTGATACCTATGGAGGTGGGTTTGTCTTTTGAGCCTTGCCTAAAAAGGCACTATAGGGGTAGCAAGAGCCTTTGCCAATATCCGAAAGCCCAGGGGTGACAGGTGCAAGCCATCCCTAGTGAAGCATCGTGGCTTGTCGAGCATATCATCCCAAGCTGACAGGCATTGGATCCCCTTTGAATGACACCAGTACTTAAGCCAATTGTTGAAATTGATCATCTTGTCTTCATATTGTGGCATCATTCTTGGTGAGGGTAAGATGCTACTCAAGGTCAGAGTCATACCGGCCTGGGCTACATGCTCAGAGAGCTCCTTTATGTCTCTTTTCATGTAGTCCAGGGAGGTACATCTCAGATCATTCACACCAGCATGGACAATGACTGAGTCATATTTGTACTTGCCTTGGAGTGACCTGAGTGCTTGTGTTATGTGGCGGATCCTAGCGCCCGACAGGCTGCTCACCGTGACCCTCTCCTTGTTCAGCCTGGTGAGCGGGACGATAGAGTCACCTATTACAAGTGTATCAGGTGTGTTGTTTAGTCTTAAGGGCTGTGACTGTTCGGCACACTGGCTTTGTGAGATATGTGTTGCACGTGTTTTGTTTTGGGGTAGCGGTTGCTTGGGTGTCTGCTTTGGAGGTCTCTGCTGCTTAGGCAGATCTTTATTTAGAGCTTCCGAGTATGTTTTTGTGTGATTATGTGTTTGGTTTGCTGTCGTGGTAGGTCTATGTGAGACTGGAATTGTCGTGAGTGTGGTTTCCTTCTCCTCCTGACTGGTTATGCCAGTACTGAGTTGAGAGAGCTTAGCCTCCAGTTTGGCTATATGGTTGCATCTCTCACATGTGTTGGAATTTGTTGGGAGGAGGAGAGGGTTGTCTGTGTACATGAGGCAGTTGTAACATTGCCTCAAGATTCCCAGATTCACCAGCTGGACCAGAGAGGAGATTGACAACTGACCTTTGGACATGCTAGAATAATATTGGGAATTCCTTAATAATTGAAAACAAGGGCCAGTGGAGAGTGAGGGTGTAGTGCTTTTAATTTTTAGTGCTGACTTATATAATTGCTTTAGTGAGTAAGTGCCAGGTAACTTAAGTGCAATGTGTTACAGGTAACTTAAATGCAAAAACGACAAACAGCAACTTTCTTTCAAGTGAAACAAGGAAATAAGTACAGTAAGCAATGCAGATATCACTAGTGATCCACAGAAGTGCTGAGAAGCCGCGTATTAGGTGGAATTAGCATTCCAGGGAAATAACAAGCAAACAAACAACAAGCATATAAATAAAGCTAGATTCAGCAGGCCTGGATCTAGTCTATGCTACAGCAAACAAGGTGTACCAATTTCAGTAAGATACAGTTCAAATATTCAGGCACTATAAACCTTTAACCAGAAATTCCCAGCTCAGAAGGGCAGAGTCCAGCCTCTTCTCCCACAAGAGTGCAGACCACACAACTATCTATGCACTATCCTTAACCCAAACTCTAACCCTAAGGTCCGTCACTATCGCACACTTACCTTACCCGCACCATAACCCTAACTCACTTAATCCGCCCCCTAACCCTTAAGTCTGTCACTATCGCATACTTACCTTACCCGCACCCTAACCCTAAGTCACTTAACCCATCCCTAAACCTAAAGTCCGTCACTATCGCACACTTACCTGACCCGCACCCTAACAGTAACGTCTGTCGCTATCACACACTTACCTTACCCGCACCCTGACCCTAACGTCCATCCTACCACACACTTACCTTAACATGCCGGTGTTCTCAGCGATTTTCAACTGTCAGTCTTCTCCATTGTCGATCTTCCAGTGTCGGTTATCTCATTGTCGTTCTTCTCAGCTTTCGGTGTAATCAGGTAGACCCATATATATATACATACATATATATATATATATATATATATATATATATATATATATATATATACATATATATATATATGTGTGTGTGTGTGTAGATATATATATATATATATATATATATATATATATATATATATACAAATGACCCCTTAAGGACATTCTAGTGTTCCATATCTAAGGTTTCTGAATGCCCGCTCACATATTCAAGTAACACTAATGTTAAGAACATTAACCTGGTTTATAATCTGAGATTTCTCAGAAAATGGTCACACTGACCACTTACACTGCACTGGCAAGTCTATAAAGAGGGAAAAATATGTCATGTGTGCAGCTCTTGATGTTTATTTTTAAAGGCTAGAATGCATTATTAAAGACTTCAAAAGTTTAAAGAGTCAGTGGACATTTGGAAGTCTTAGCATTAGAACACTTGAATGTCCTTAAAAGGTCATTTACATATATCACACGGCCCTTTTCAAAGATTGTTTAAGGCATTATACACTGAAGACTCTGGTTTATCTGAAGTCGTTTATTTGTTGGTGGCTGTTTGGCAATTCTGTATGACCTTTTTACCCTGTACCTTGATTCTTGGGCAACTGGGAATCTGTACTGACTTCCAAACCCCACAATTCGGAATGGTGGAATTTTTAGATCAAGTATCTAAAAAGAAAGGATAATCGTTCTTTCCTCCAAGTTGCATTAATTCTGAAGTAAGAATATTTAAAGTAAGAGTGTATTAAAGGCAAAGCTGTCTGCACATGGATGTGTGGGGATTTTCAGCACCCTACTCCCACACATATACATCCACCATGATTGATAAAAAGTTGCTTTCAACACTATTAGCATCTGCAGTCTCAAAATTCTGTGATTTTTATTGATGAGATTCTGATGAATATCATTTACGTTTGCTAATTTTCTTGATTTTTTAAAGCAAATTCTGTAGAAGTGAAACGTACAATTTTCTAACTTAATAAACTTATAGAAAAGACAATGAAACATTAGGGAGTTGGGTAGGAGAAATAAATTCAAGTAAAAAGCAGATTTTATCAAGAAACATCTACTCTTAATTAGATGTATTATGTATCTTGTATTTCTTTCCAAAGTGGCCATCTCACTATACTCAGGTCTGAGCTAAGGGCAACTGTAGTTCCCTTCAGCATTTTTTCAGAACTCTCTATGCCTCCCTATCATCCATCACAAACATGCATACTTCAAATCTCAGTGGATATTAGCCCTTCTGGGTAGGTGGTACAAGAGAACAGCCTATGGGCATTATTTAAACCAACCACTATTTGCAGCCTATAGGGAACTGTCTCCACCTCACACTTTTCTTTTTTGATATACCACATAACTTTTCCTACATGGGGAGAGGTAGTGGCTTAACTTTTCCAGGTTTTATTTACTGATTTTGTTTCTACCAGCAGCATAGCATATAACAGTCTCAAATGAAGTTTAATCTAGCTTTTTATCATGTATATCAGGTAAAACAGTGAATTCCATCATGTTTAGCCAAAGCCTTATTAGCAAGGCTTTTCCACTGATCAGAGAATTCACTACCCACTCCCCTTACCTCCAAAACTGTGAAAGTACTCCTTCTACTGTCAGTCTTGTTTTTATCAGAAAGTTGAAACTTTGGGATACACAAAAAAGATTATACACTGTCATGAAAAGTATTTATATTATATCTGATTTATTGGCCCATGCTGGTAGGTATAAGACTACTTTCTCTTCCCTGCATTTATTATGAGATTCATTATATCCATTATGTCTGACCATTTACTCTACAAAAGAAGAACTGAATCAGGAATGGTTTCCTGAATGTCTGCATGGGCTTTGGAACACACACCCTTTGTAAGGACACAACCTCCTCTCATTCCTATGATCATCTCAACAAGAATTGCAGCCTAGATGATTTTCCAATTCAGGTAGTTGCTATATATTTTTTTCAGGAAATCCAGGGTATCACTTATTTTAATGTTGTTTCAAGGAATGTGAAGACTGTTCCAGCAGCCTGTAACCAGGCTGAACAAAGAGCAGATAACTGTTAGTTGCCTATCTGTAGCCAGGATCTGCCAAATCACGCATGCACTCAAGTCATTATGCCACAGGTACCAGTATGATTCCATCATAGTCCATGTAGGTGTAAACAGTGTGAGATGACCCTCCCTGAACAATATGAAGAGATACATTATGCAGACTTTAGAGTATGTGTTTCAGGCTGATATAAGCTAGGCAATGAACAGCAAATTACCATCACAGAGGATGACGCCATAATATGAGCAAAAATTGATTGCTTTCAACAACTGATTGTCTTTCTGGTGTCATTCTGGGGAGATCCAATATTTGTCAGCTTGGGAGGACATAGAAACAGAACACATTACTTTGCCAAGGATGGTCTGCACCTTTCCCCCTCTAGGCTTTTTAATACTGACTAAGACTTTGTCTGCCATCATAGTGCCTTTTTTAAGCAATACTAAACTGACAAACCTACTGACATAGCAAAATCAAGTCAACAGAACCTCAAGGTGTTACTGCTTAATGCCAGCAGCCTGAGAATATAGATATCTGTGCAGTTACTGAGGCATGGTTTAAAGTGTCCGAGAGTACACAAGCAGTGCAAGGTTCCAGTACCTTCTACACTTTAAGACCTGTAGCTGCACAGACAAGGGCTAAGGGTGGAGGTGTCTCAATATTCATCAATAACAAGAATACCTCTAGGGTGGTCAAACATGATGACATGCTGGAGTTCCTCTATATGCAGATCACCATAGACAAAACCATCTGCCATATCCTAGCCAGCTATAGGTTACCCTCCATGTCCCAAGAAACTCACAATGCATACTTGAACCTACTGCAAACACTTACCAAGTATTCTAACACCATACTCATGGGAGACTTTAATTACCCCTCTGTAGACTGGGAATCCTACACTGCCTCAAATATACAAGCACAAAGATTCCTGAACTTTGTAAATACAAACATCCTTGACCAAAAAGGCCCACTAGTGGCCCCAATATACTGGACCTCCTGCTCACAAATATGGGAGAGCACTGCACCCCCCCCCCAATGTCTCATCCTCCCTGGTAAGGTCTGACCATAAAGTTGTCTCCTTCAAAATCAAAATTATCTCTTTAATCCCATCAAAACCAATAACAGTTAGGAACTGTTCCAAGGCAAATTACCTGTTACTAAGTGATGGTTTGGTAAAATTAAATGCTCTCCCAAACTCCAAGAACAGACCAGCTTATGCTGAACTGCTCTCATAAATTCTGCACAGCCATGTCAGTGGCTGCACAGAGGGTACTATACCTACCAGAAGTAAGCTCAGAACTAATCCCAGTAACAAACTGCCCTGCTGACATCCAAAATTAAACAGGATATCCAACAAAAGGAAAACAAATATGGTAACAATCAGGAAGGGTAATTCCCATAGAGATAAAAACTCTCATCAAAGTAAATAGGCAACTAATAGCCTAATTAGATGAAGCAAAGCCAACTTTGAGGTTAAGGTATCCTCCCGGGTAGAAGATAACCAGACATTTTTCTACAGCTATGTCAGAAACCTCAAGGGCAGTACATGGCAATGTGCTGGACTGGTGGTTAATGGTGCCACTTTCACCAAGCCTACTAATATAGCGATCTATTAGCAGACAAATTCAGTTCCAACTTTACCTCCATCTCACCCCCAACCTTACCCTCAAACATAACCCCTTCAACTATAATGAGGGAGCATGTACTGGGTGCACTCATTAAAGCCAAGAACACAGTCTCAATGGGCCCCAGTACATTTTCAGGATGCTTTGTTTCCTGAATAGTCTAAAATATGACTTATCAGGACCATTGGAATCATTATTTAACTGTAGTCTTAAAACAGGCTTTGTCCCACATGAATGGAGGACTGCGACATTCACCCCCCCTTCATAAGAAATGACCTTCAACAGATACTAGAAACTATAGGCACATTAGTCTGACTGGTCTTCTTTGCTAAGCCATGGAAAGAATTATCATGGAAAATATCATCAAGGTCATAGAAGACCTCCAGACACTGGATTTATCCAAGCTTAGCTTTGTCAAAGGAAGGCCATGGTTAATGAATCTGGTGGTGGACTTCTTTGAAAAGGTCAGTAAGGCAATGAATGAAGGGAAAACTGTGCATACTGCCTACCTAGATCTGACCAACGAAGTTGATACAGAACCCATTTGGGTATTGTCGACAAACTTACAGAACTAGGGAGAAACCCCTTTATAACACACTGGATTGCTAGCTGGCTCACTGATATGACTCAGGAGGACAGAATCAGTGATGCCACCTTCACAAAGAGGCCAGTCACCAGTGGACTCACCCAGGGCTCTGTGCTGGGCCCACTCCTCTTTGGCATCTACTTCTCGGACATCAAAGCCAATATCAAAGGCATCTGGCTAGCAAAGTTTGCAGATGATTGGAAAATGGGAGCAGCCATTAAACCCCTAAGATGAGAACATCCTTCAGGAAGGTCTTGGTGCCAAAGTCATGGCTTAAAACTCAATACCAAGAAGTGCATTATAGTTCCTTTTGGGAAGTCTGCCACCCTGGGTAACTACACCATCAATAAAACACCCTTAAAAGTTGATTCAATAGTCAGGGATCTAGGAACTCATGTAGATAGTATCCTAGCCTTTGACCAACATGTGTCTAAGGTAGTAAGAAAATCCTTCTATGTTGCTCAACTTATAAGCAAGGGCATGTCACCCAGGCCCAGAGAGGTCATTATACCACTGTACTCGGCCCTCATCAGGCCCATCATGGAGTATAATGCCCCCGTTAGTATGTACCTAACTAACCAGACACATACAGCAACTGGAATGTCCACAAAAAGGTTTCTTACAAAAAAATACAGACAGTAAACTTAATGTCCTAAGCTGATCACCTCAAAACCCTGTCTGTTTACTCAGTATCTGAGAGGTGATCTTTGCCTGGCATACAAGGCATCCCTGAACCCTGATTTTGATGAATCTTTTGTGCATCCAAAAACAGCATCAGAACTACTATATTAAAAGCCCTATATTTTGCTTGCAACATAAATAAGACACGTTAGAGCGACAGATATGTTTCTTGGGGAATTCACATTCCCTGGAACAGGATCCCCATCCATGTAAGCAGAGTTCCTCCCTATCCCTGTTTAAGTGCAACTTGGACCAATGGATGGGAAATTGGAAATTCAGCCCTGATATGGCTCCTAAATCACACCCTATAAATCAAATTTGTGGGTCAGATTTGGGTTGCACGGCTAGGCCTCTAAGGGCCCAAGTGGTCATTAGCCTAGTATACACCTATGAACCTACGTAAGTATCTATGTTGTTTTGCATGGAACTTTTTATTCTAGCTCTATGCTGAAATACTGCAACTAGAAACTTCACATCCTGCAGCACTGAGAACATCCATATCAGTAAAAAATGAGGTAACCCCTTTGTGCCACGTAAGGGGACCACTGCCCCAACACCATACCTCTCAACCTGCAGACATTGAAGATATGGACAACTGTCCTTGAAAAGTAGGTATACTCAGCCAAAATATCTGAACATCTAATTAGCATAACATTGAATACCAAATAACACATAACTCTTACAAATCTCAGTAGAAATGTGGGATACTACTCAGAAACACGTTTAAAAAACAGAGTTACAAAAATGATGGAAAAATATATGCACATTATCAGACAGTGCAATATTTAGACTTTAACAAACTGTATCACAAAAATTTTCCCCACAAGGTCATTTATTTTTTGCCTCTAAAACAGGGAGATGTAAGATTTATGTAATATTTCTTTACATTATTGGTGCCACTACTATGTTGGTCATGCAGTGTGGTTTTCCATGTACTAGAGTGCTACCAAAATCATGGTGGAGGGGGGAGTTTCAAAAATTGTGTGAAGGGGTAAATCAGGTCTGAAAATAGGGACATACCTCCCAAAATAGGTACATCATGTGCAAGGGTAAATCAGGTCTGAAAATAGGAGCATTCCTTCAAAACAGGGACAGTTGAGAGTTCTGCATCACACCCTCCTTGATTAAATGTACTACTGCTCAAACAATGAAGAAAGGGTAGACACCTACAAATTATAACAGTGTTCTCTTACCTTCTCAGAGCATCTTATTTAAACTGCATTCAGTTCAAATTACAATAAATTAAAATGAAATTTCATCTTTTCCCATATCCCCACTAAAATCCCACCTGACGCTCATCAGAGAATAAACAGTTACGTAATAACTCTACATTAAATGAGCCAACACACCTGAAATTAATGTTAGATGCAAGCAAGAGTTCAACTGTTCCCCAAATAAGTGTTGATGTTCTCCTTTACTGTCTGATCTACGTACTCTAATCACCCTGCGTAAGTTATGCACACTTGGTTTAAAAGATTGCAGCTATGTTTGACACTGCTTAATGTGATTTGGAGTATCTAGAGATTTTTTTAACTGGGGTCTTCTTGGCTATTTCTACAGTTTTCACATGACTTACTATAAGTTAACCCTCCTCTCTCCCACTGATTCAGATAACTAAGATGCACATTTTAAATGCAGATACTCTTGGATGTCCACTTGCCTATATGTATTTTTCATTATTTTGTTTTACAAAATTTTAGCCTGTTTATGAGGTGGGAAAGGGGATTATCTGATCTATTAACAGAATGAGTACAGAAGTCATGCTGACAGCTAAAACGGTCTATGATAATGCTAAATGTAGCACACGCCACTTCTCAAGCAATTTGTAATAGTGTTTTTCCAGAAACCACGTGTAGCAGCTTGGATTCCAATACAGACATTGTAGTGCTAAGGGGGTGCTGTACTGCTGAGGGGCCATCCTTTGACTAATGATGTTAAGCAGTGGCCCCTTTTGCTTGAGTTGGTGGTAGATCAGATACATGTAAACATTCTATGGCACTTACCTTAAAGAGAAGCAGAGCTTTTATTTAAAATTCAGCCATTAGTTAAAGCAACATGTCACCCAAATTTAGTATATTTCTTCCTAAAAGAGAAAAAAAAAACATAATTGCAATTCAGCTTCACTTCAATTTCTTAATAGAAAAAAAATTGTCTTAGGCTTACATTATATAATACAACATTGCAATGCTACATTCACACTTTCCATAAAATAGGAGACAGTTAAGCATACACCACAACCTCTTACCAATATCCATACGATGCATATTGTATTAAATCTGTAAAACAGAAATACACATATTTTTCCTTAACTTCTGTCCTATTAGATTCCCACTTCCCCCAAATATAACAGAATGAAACATAAACATTCCAGTATTCTTATTCACCTCAGCTGGACTTAATCATCTTTCTTACATCATCTTATGAAACATTTGCCCTTAATGTGTAGCCTTCTATGAGCTATTATCCATAAAAATCAAAGTATTGATTTATTGTTTGTAGTTCTGCAACTTTCTCCATGTACTCTGGAGAGTATCTTTCTCCATACCCTTCCATTCAAGTGCAAAAAATGAATTTTTGCCATTTCTTCATACATTTTTTTTCTCTCCTGTATATTCCATCTCCAAGAAATACCTTACTCCTTAAACTTTTTTTCTTAAATATTCATATTTGGGTTTCTTCTTTTTCTGCTACACCTCTTCTACCGATCTTTCAGTAAAGTAACATACTTTTCCTTACTGTCTGCTAAAAATTGATTCTGGATCTCTTAATAATCATGAGCCAATAAATAAACACATCAATTAATATATAAATCGTGGCCAGTCACTGGTCCCCAAAACACCAGAATTAATCCCTAACCCTTTTATTTATGAAATTGTAAATGATTCACACTCAGTCTGTCTCTTGCAGTCAAAACCTACACTTTTCTCTGTTCACTGACAAACTCAATTTATCCAGATTATTCTCAATAACTTTCATTAGGTTCCTTAAACAATGTTTACTCCAGCAACTGAAACTGTATCTTCTACATAAGTTAAAATTAAAGGTCTCCTATTGCAATGCCATATCCCGAAACATGGGTAAAAAAGACAGACACTTCAGGAGAAGAATGAATACTGAACACGCTCTTCTTCTTTATACCTTTTTTGCATGGGGCAAGCCCCTATGCATTCCCCAATGTGGGAGGTAAGCCCTTCACCCCTCAGACTTGTACATACCAACTCCAAGATCACCATGCATTGGAGAAAAGGGAATATTCTGAGAAATGGCAATCTTGAACTTAGAAAGTTTAAATCTGGATCTGTGGCCATTCAGTCTTCATATTTTAGGACTTGGTATTGTGAGGCCCAATATTTTTAAATGGCTAATTTCATAAAGTAAGTTGATTCTAATTTTCCACTCCATCACTTCATCTTTAATGCCTTTAAAGGCTGGCTGCACACCAAGCACTACTTCTTTTTCAAGAGTGCATTTTCCTCCCTGCAAAATGACCCCTACACTGTCACACATAAAAATCATGAAGTGGCCATGCCATTTCTTCTATGATATTCCAAACTTTTCAGGTTCCTTAGTGAACAAGTTTTTGGATTTGAATTAAATCTAATAATACTTTCTTTAAGAATTTGTCTCTGTGGCTCTTACACCATGTTATTGACAGAGAAGGAGCACAGTGTAATGTCATTTATAGCTGTCTTCTTTCCTCACTCTTGGGCTATAAAGCTATTGAGATTTTGGTAATTTTGCAATTCTTTTACCATGTAATCTTGGATAGAAGATATGTGATACAAATGACAGAAACAGACTGACAGGGGAGCTAATTGATATCTAGTCTTTCTGGAGAAAACTTAAATTTAAGCATTGTTTTGAAGATGAAGAACTAGATTATTGTGTTGTGTTTGAAACATGACAAAGAACACAAAATAGAGAGTGTCACCATAGAAGATAACATTTTCCATAGATCCTCAAAGTAAATAGTAATTGTGAGTACTGACCTTAAAGGTTAATGCAAAAGGATTTTGCATAATGGGGTGGGGCAGGATAATCTCCTCTTAGTTTTAAGAAAAGAGAATGCATTGTGGGAAAACAAAAGGTTAGTCAGGAAAAAAAAATCAAATTACAATACCCGAAACATCAGGCCATTTTGGGTTAGAAAAATAGTGCCTTTTTAACAACCCAGTTTATTCACATGCCAGATAATACCAGATTCTTGAGACCTTGCTTCAGCCTGCTACTTATCTTAACCCATTGTACTAAATAACTATTAGCCATATGCTTTATTTTAGATGTTCCGTAAACCATCTTAATCCTCTCAATAAACTTAACCTCCTAATTCATAAATATCTAATAAACAAAATGTCCCTTAATGTTCTATACTGTTAAATGTCTTTAACACAGCTTGTATCAATGAAACTTTCTATAGCTTCATTTTACAGCTCTCTACAAAAAAAATTAATCATGCAGCCTCTATACTATCTTTCCCAGAACTGAGACCTACATTTCTTCTTCTGTTCATTTCTTTAACACAGTCTCCAGCCATCAGCTGCAAAATCTTTGCTAGCACCTTATAATCAACTTTAAATATTGATCCCCAGTTTCTTTAGTATATCATGTCTACATTTATTCTTAAAAATATAATAAGACCTCCACATAGATATCTCTGTTTATTTGTCCTCACCCACCCATACAAATCATTTAATAACCTAACAGATAAACTCATAAGCCATTTTTTCATATATCTATAAAACTCATCCCCTAGTTTATCATCCTCAGCATGCTATATAAATTTACCCACTACAATATGTATTCCTCATCTCCCTATTAAATCCCCATTTTATTTCCAATTTTCTTATGACATAACCATAAAAAATATTTTTCTTTCCCTGTCAACTATGCCTTTATCTTTCTTAAATTTTTAGGAACATTCATCTTTTATTACTTTTAATATGTAATTCAAGTATGTAACCTGCTTATCTTCCATATTAATTAACCACATCACA
This sequence comes from Protopterus annectens, assembly GCF_019279795.1. NCBI lineage: Eukaryota > Metazoa > Chordata > Ceratodontiformes > Protopteridae > Protopterus > Protopterus annectens. The sequence continues at coordinate 643,906,496 of NC_056730.1, read as the reverse complement.
AAACTCTCATATTTCTGTTTTAGGAATGAAAAGATAGGGGGTAAAATGTTCCTTCATGTTTTTTCTTATTAAAAAATTGGTTAGCCATCTTTTCCCTGTCTTCCATTTACCCTTTGTTATCTCCTATGGCACTTATTTAAGCATCCATTATATGTTTGCACTTCTCTGTTTCTAAATGTATATTCCTTTTTAATCTTCTTCTCGTGATGTATCCACCACTCCACCCACAGATTATCTAATTCTCTTAATGCTAGTTGTACTTTTCAAATAATACCTATACACATTTTCATTTCTTCTGATCAGCATTCTTCACTATCAGCTTTAACTTCTCCTTTCCATATCTGAAAATAATAATAATAATAATAATAATAATAATGTATTCCTGCCTCATTCATCAACTCACAATCCTTTATCCTGAAAATCTTGCCATCACCCTTTTGCCTCAGGACATTCATATTTAAAAAAAATCCCTGAAATAAAATGCATCCAGTACACAAGACCCTCCATTATATGAATAATCTAAATCATTAATATTCCTTAACCAACTTAACCTCCACAGTTCTTTTCTAACTCATATGCCCATATTTGTTTTCTCCTCCTCTTCTGACTAAAGTCTTGTTAAAGTTCTTCATCTATATCACCTTCTGTTTACTTAACTTACTGAGTTCCATGTATCAAGAGACTAATTAATCCTGTTTCTCTTGACGTCTTTGAAACCTTGAAACCATTTGCTTCTTGACAGGTTTTCTCCAAACTCCTACACTGAAAACATACTATCTGCAATATCTCATAAGTGATGTGAGTTAACAAAAATGAAATGTACAAAAGTTTTTTACTTAGACAATGAGCTATGCACTGGTTTTACTATCAGAAGTATGCCAGGTGATGATGACTTTATCTTGCAAGTGCTTTAAAGGAAATTGGCATTTTTGGCAAAAATCGCTAGTATTATAGTCAAATAAAAGGTTATATCTATATAAAAATTACAATATATTCATCTCTTTGAAAACATTCGGTTATGCAAGGGACAAAAGACAACTAACTACTGTTTTGTGATACTGAGCAAAACATGCAAATTTTGCATTTAATATTTTCACAATATTTCAAAACAATGGTATCAGTCTACGAAACCATGCAGGTCAGATGGTAAGTACTGGTGACACATGTGAGTGCCTTAATGTTGCATCTGAAAAAAAGCAACTGTTTGCCCAAATCACATTGCTTTTATGATTTTCATTCCAGTGTGATGCTAATATTCATAACTGTTTTTTTTACAAAACACTTATATCTCCTGATGTCTTCATGTCCTCACTATACTTTACAATCATTTTTATTAATTCCACTGTTTTCAGAGACCCTAGTATGGCAATAGCATACTCCACTTGCATTATTAACATGGTTATGGAAAATAATCCCCCGGATTCATGAAGCTCGGCGCAAGGCCGGCGTAAGGCTTGCGCCGGCTGTGCAGCGTATAACTGGCATAGCAGCGCCACATGCATAGTAATGAGTGTGCGCCGCAACCACAACCACGTGCATAGGGCACGTGCGTGAGTACAGGGAGCCCAAGTAGGATGCGCCCGTAGGCGTGGCCAAGCCGGCAGGCGATGAGCAACCTAAAGTGCTGACTGTCACAGGCCGCCTGCAATAGTAACCGCACCAACCAGTGTCCGTGGATAATGAAACATATGCAGAGTATGCAACATAGTACCCGTCCACACAAAATGGAGAACCAAACATAAATCCACGAAGTACAAAATGTCCCCGTCCACGGAACAAAGGATACTCGGAATACCGTGTCCGTCATGCAATGCACTGTCAGCAGGCATACCCAGTGGAGGTGTACTGCATCATGTCAGCGCGCCGCAACTACACACGACTAGCCCCATGGGCATGGTCACCAGCAGTGCCACAGTGGTAGTGAGAGTACACAGCTGGGCAGTCATGGCCATATAACAACCAGAAAGAAACCAGATATCCCAAACACAGACAAACATGTGTATAGTAAAATGTGCTAGACACAGCAACGTACCCGTCACATACACATAGGATGGCGTATGCCGAATCGGAATATCCAGAAGCAGAACCCATGCATGCAAATGTAATACACAACAACCCCGTCATAGCACGTAACCCGCACCCATGTCCGACTGTCCACCCAATCCAGCTAGCAGCCTTGTGCAGCTGCACACCTACACACAGCGGGTATACCCCAGATGTAGTAGGAAGTATTGTCCTAGGCAGTGACACGCGTGCAAATATGTACCCCACATGTCAACATCCCATCCCAGGTACTGATATCCAAATGGCTGCATGTGAATGTGTCGGCAGAATGTGTACATCCCGCGTGTGGTTACAGACCTGTCGAAACCCCATAGGTGTTCACACGCCACGGTGTCCATAACTGGACACATCTGGACAAAGCAGTATGTGCAGCCACTGTACCGATGATTAGCTATGCAGACATGTCAAACACAATACACAGGGCGGAACAGCCGTCCACCAAGCAGGTCACCCCAGCAGGGTTGCCACATGCACAGAATGTCAAGGTGGGACATCACTCGTAGATATGTGTTGTTCCGTATGGCAAAACACCCACGGCCAATGCAAAGGATAGAATTACACGTATATGCCTGGATGAATGGTTATGTCATAGCATGGGAATAGCTTAAGCTATCCAACATAATAGTCATGCGTACCAGATACAAAATGCCTGTAACACGCAAGTAGTAATGCAGGAAGACATACACAACTGTGTCAATATCACAGGACAAATGACACGTGTCAAGTGTCGACGCAGGACACATATGTCCATAATGGGGCCCCCTGCAAAGAGGAACACGTGCCAACCCCACCCCCCCCACTGACGTATCGGCAGTATAAATACAACCCAAACACACACCAACACCACCATCCAACCCATGGTAGCAACGAAGGCCGGACAAAGACCAACACGATGCGTGCACAAATAGGGACACATGTAACCGGTGCTCCGACAACCTTCCACAGGCCACCGAATAATAGTATGTACATACGCATGTAATGCTGCGAAGGATGTGTGGTAGTCCCCAGTATCACAGAGGTAGGTACACAGATACACTGTAACCAACCGTCACATATGTGCACTGTACACAGCATACCTGCAGGTAATACATAGTTCAGTCATGTGCCACATAAATATCCACGTATGAATGAGGACAGGGGATAGACAAGTGTGAATGGGAAAAACGCAGAACATGGCATATGTATGATAACCGGCACCACCCACAGCATTGTATGCCAATAGCAGAAGCTATTGTTGGTTGCCCAAACACTCGTGTCTGTACATACGGAATGAATATCATAGCAATAACCCACGCCTGGGTGTGGGTAATGCTGGATATACCCACGGTAGACGTGGTGCGGTCCCGAGGGCGATGCCTGAGGGACCAAACAAAGGCAACCGTGGGTAAATACAGCAGTACCCACACCCAGACGTGGGTCATTGCTATTATGCCATATCAACTAGGAAAATAAACTATTAATCCCAGACATAATGGCACAGCATAATGCCTGTCTGCTGCCCGTCCGCAGATGTCTGGCATCCGCGGTGGTGCTGACGTACTGCGCAAGATGTCCGTTGCTAATGTCGAAACTGTCTCGCTATATAAAACACAGTCAACATAGCAAATCAATACAAAACAGCAACGGAGAGCTCGGTGTCCCTGTTGCTGTGTTGTACAACCTGTCCCGCTATGTTAAATGTGTGTAGCAGAGTGAGACTGCCCCAAGGTAAGCAACGGACATCACCGTGGCTCAGTTAAAGCTGTCACGCTATGTTAAACCCATCTAACATAGCGAGACAGGTTATAAATACCGAGGTATACTAATAGAAATAGGTCCGGGCGACCGGACCGTGTGCCATTACTATAACCCGATCTACAACGGGCACGCTGGCCAATCAGCGTGCACCGTTAGGAATAATGGGGGTGGTTATGGTATAATAGACATGGACAAACCGTGCCCATGTGCCTCGTCTGACATTCGTACACGGTCAGGGCAGTTCCGTACACTAGGCGGACAAGACCAAACCCAGAGCACCACAGGAACACCCTGACAATCAAAGACCTGTATGCGTTGGGGCTATAAGCCCCTGTGATCTGAATATCCCTGCGGTCACGCCATATGCATCCTGGGTCAAGAGCAGTAGGGAATAGGGAATGTGTAACATGTAGTACCGCACTTTTCCCAGCAGGAGAATGGATGCCTGTAGCATAAGTGAGTGCGGGGGGGGGGATATGTTAATGTAGCTATGTACCATGGGTATGCATATAAATGAGACAGAACAGCAAACGTGTAGTGGTCACAGCAACCGGCCAACGTGAATGCAGTCCCGTTTGAATTACAACTATAGAACATATAAATGTGAACGTGTAAGTAATGCGTCTGTGCCGCAAACACAGTTACATGTGTAAAGGTGAAAGTGTGTTCTACACACGTCCATTAACCGGATCAGAGATATGTTACTGGAACAGTCACAACTAATACAGGCCACGTAATCACACAGACTCAGTAAACATATGTAACCCAGAATACGGATATGCATATGCGCCTGCGCATAACCCACAATTAGGAAATGCAAGTGCGCCTGTGCGTGTGTGATCCGCTCACAGCAGGGTAAGTTAATGCTGTGTCCTCCACGTTAGTTATACATGTCTCAAAACTGTCAGCCTCTGAAAATATGGAACCGGACAATGCCATGCAAAGTACTGGTACAAATAGTGAGAAACACATGATATGTGATAAGACAAACATAGAATGTGGATAGAATAACGGGTGTGTTAGTAGCAGGGATTGACGAAGGGTATGCATCTGTAACCCAACCTACTTGTCAGAAGGTGCCACCGTACGTTTATGTATGTTTTATGTTGGTTTACATTTGTTGACCGGGCTAGGCTAGCTGGATATATGTCCAGTGTCAGTAGAAGCCTGGGGAGAAATGCTCCACACACAATAATAGCACAACATACCAAAGTAGTCATATATGTAAACAAAAATGAACAACAATAGAAAGTGTCCAAAAAGGACTGGTTACATAAAGATTCCAGAAGACAAAGAAAAATATAGTCAGTGGAAGCATGTTATAATTATAGAATCAGGTCTCTATAGAATCAAGTAAGTCTCACATGAAATGCCAGCAAATTGCCAGATAGACACAGGTCAATGTAACACACACCTAAGATAAAGGGCCAACCATCCATACACTCTGCCAGAACCTGTACAGTGGAAAGGTATGGTATGGTTATATATGTGTGTACACAGGTAATCCACAGACAGTAACAAAGCAAGGTATGAAACGAGGGGTTCACATGTATATATGTACACACAACAGACCTACGTCCCGTATATATGACATATGGATATAAATATGCCAAGTAATAGATAATATGGGTAGTCAAACAGACGTCCGCGAACGGGGAACATACAGCAGCAGTCAAAACCACTGGCCAGAAGGTGACAGTCCAGCAAGTTCTACACTTTACACATGCACACTGGTGTCCATTGTAGGACTCCAAAAATTGCTCCATTCACAACCCCTGCTGCGATTGACGCAAAAGAAGCGACAGCCGCAACTACGGAACAGCTATACATGCACTAAAAGCTTGTTCAAGGTTGATGACACGTGTCCATGAAATGCAGGACATATGGACAGATATCCCCAGAGTGGCGAGTCCATAGAAGTGCGTCCACATCCCAGTACCACACACATTAACCATGTGTAATGTGTACCGTCGAGGGTTGCAGGCATGGGAACCTGGGTGTGCAGAAATGGGCCTAGGTGTTGTTTGGCAGAGAATCCGTAGGCCCGCCCCGTGGGAGGGATGTGGGTATAGCACATGCCTTAATCCCCACTAATGGTGCAAAGCATCCACCGGATAATGCGGAAAGCAGGTGTGAAATATGTACAGCCCTATATCAGTGTCCTGTAGGCGATTCCCATGGATGGACATGCGTACGACCAAGATGGCACCCATAACTGGAAATCTGTCGGAATAACACAGCTGCAGTAAGGCATAGCACAGGAAATACAGATAGGGACTACATTAGAAATACCCCATACAAAGTCAGACCATTGTGCGAATACTGGCGTACATAGCTCTCAACCTTCCATCACCAAAATGAGGAACACTCGCCTCCATAATGTGGAACAAATGGGCAAAATGTGGAACACATACTAATGACTTACTAACAACTTCAACTAGGAAGGTCATAGGATGATTAAAATACGCTGTTTGCATGTATAATGAAGATCCTTTAATGAATTAATATGATTAATGTCAATTTACCATGGATTTCACCTAAAACATTCCTAACACTGAATGTGTAACAGACCCTTTCAATGTGGAACTTTGTGGAATTTCGAGGAGCATGACCCTTTTAAGACCCCAAATGAGGTGCGTCCCCCATAACGAGGTACACTTGAGAGGTATGCTGGCATAGCCATGAATACGGATGTTATGAGTGTCACTAATCATGCAATGGAAATAGCGCTCCCTATCACCCACTGCACAGTCCGGAATGCCTAGGCAGCAATCAGCTAGGAAGGCACAGCACTATGCGAAATGTAACAAGGGCAATGGCCGAACGTCAGGGCATGTACACATAATGACAACAGGTCAGGGTATGAAGGAGCTACCTGTCCAGAATACATGTACTGAACCGGTGATACTAGGCGGACAGGTGGGAAGAAAGACAGCAGGACAAATGTGCAAACATGTATATGTCCTACCCCGGTAATTGTGAATGACAACGTATGCCCCGCGAAGGTCAATGTGGAAGGTAATCAGACACAAAGGTGAAGTGTCCCCCAGGGTGCCATGAAGTGTCAACATAACAATTACCAGGCCCCCATAGTCGTACATGAGCCCCGCCACTGACGGGAAGCGCAAATACGATGCACACATATGGTACAGGAAAGAACAAGTAGTGTGGATAAGCAGATGTAGACCTGTGTGAGGAATACAACTGTCTGCATGGGTGTGCCATGCAAATACAAAGTAATGTCATGTGGTCTGTTATGCCGCCACACACTGCGTGTGTATTGTAAGCAGACAGTAGGTATGTTGTATTAGACACATACCCTGCAACTGCACAGATGTACGCAGACTGTGTAGAAGTCTGCCTCATATGTTCGCTGTGTTCCACGTAACAGTAACAGTCCGGTGCCCTCATGATAACTGACAACAGGAAGCAACGACAAACATGCGAGGAAGACACCAAATCAGACAGAAATGCCATACGCATGCATAACATATCACTGTGCCCACTATCAATGTTTCTAAGAGCAACATGACATGACTGGCCCCGAGTGTCCCACTATCACATAAGGCCGTGTCCAGATATACGCTCCTTGAGGTGGAGTGTTATGAACAGACACAGATACATGTGTGTGGAAACACTGGTATCCACTGCAAGATGATGGAATGTGCTGCTGTAGGAGGGGTAGCACTGTCCGCAGGTATGTGCTGAAATGCACATGAAACAGCTGTCCACATGGATTACCCATAGTGGCGACACCTGCACAGACGATTATAGTGGGACATACACACAACCATGCACACAGCTCAGATAGACATACACACACCATAAACAGGCAATGATACACAAGGTCTAGGGCGTGTACGAGTACAGTGGCAGTACAGCAAGGATAGCTGTCTGCCAAGATATTCAGCAGATGTCTCTAGGGCGTGCAGCACCTCCCGGAACACGGATGTTGCATGGACAATGTTTGGATATGCATCATACCACATTTCTATGTGTCAGCCGTGCAAATATGCGATACATGGGACAGACAGCTGTCCATGCAAGATCAGCGCTATGGGCATAACATATGTATGTATATATACATCGAGAGAGATACAGACAGACACATGTGGCAAGGCCGGTAGTGGAACCTACACATCACTACCCTATCACACCACAGCAGGACGCATGTGGAGAACACGCTACAGAGGTCACTAACCACAGCAGGCACACAGGCAGTCCACTAGCTGCGTCTCAACATCCGCAAACACAGAGATGTCAGCAGGATATATGTGTGCTGTGGAGCGTCTAAAACCATAACCTATGAACCCAAGCGGCTGGGAGCATAGACACACACACACACACACAGCTGGCAGGCATGGGAATTTACCTCACCCCTACCTACCCAACCGCACGACAGTATGACACAGGTACGGAACGCGCTACTCGGAGCGCCGAGCACAGCACTGTCAGAGGCATACGTCTATGTAGGTGACATCATCCGCAAAGGAATAGACGCAGATAGCAAATGTATGTGTTGTGAAGCATCTAAAAGCATTACTATCTCCAGAGGCAGCTGGAAACACACACACACGGGAAAGGGCCGGGAGTTGAACCTACGCCTACCTACATGAACACACTACAGCATGATGCATATACAGTATGCGCTACCGAGATTACTGAGCACAGCACTGTCAGAGGCATACTTCTAGACGGGTGACATCATCTGGAAAGGAATAGACGCTGATAGCCAAGGTATGTGTTGTGAAGCGTCTAAAAGCATTGCTATCTCCAGCGGCAGCTGGAAACACACACACACACGGGGAAGGGCCAGGAGTTGAACCTACGCCTACCTACATGAACACACTACAGCATGATGCATTTACAGAACGCGCTACCGAGATTACTGAGCACAGCACTGTCAGAGGCATACTTCTAGGCGGGTGACATCATCCGTAAAGGAATAGACGCTGATAGCCAAGGTATGTGTTGTGAAGCGTCTAAAAGCATTACTATCTCCAGCGGCAGCTGGAAACACACACACACACGGGGAAGGGCCAGGAGTTGAACCTACGCCTACCTACATGAACACACTACAGCATGATGCATTTACAGAATGCGCTACCGAGATTACTGAGCACAGCACTGTCAGAGGCATACTTCTAAGTGGGTGACATCATCCGCAAAGGAATAGACGCTGATAGCCAAGGTATGCATTGTGAAGTGTCTAAAAGCATTACTATCTCCAGCGGCAGCTGGAAACACACACACACACACACACACACACACACACACACGGGGAAGGGCCGGGAGTTGAACCTACGCCTACCTACATGAATACACTACAACATGATGCATTTACAGAACGTGCTACCGAGATTACTGAGCACAGCACTGTCAGAGGCATACTTCTAGGCGGGTGACATCATCCGTAAAGGAATAGACGCTGATAGCCAAGGTATGTGTTGTGAAGCATCTAAAAGCATTACTATTTCCAGCGGCAGCTGGAAACACACACACACACACACACACACACACACACACACACGGGGAAGGGCCGGGAGTTGAACCTATGCCTACCTACATGAACACACTACAGCACGATGCATCTACAGAACGCACTACTGAGATTACTGAACACAGCATTGTCAGAGGCATACTTCTAGGTAGGTGACATCATCCGCAAAGGAATAGACGCTGATAGCCAAGGTATGTGTTGTGAAGCGTCTAAAAGCATTACTATCTCCAGCGGCAGCTGGAAACGCACACACACACACACACACACACACACACACACACACACACACACACACACACACACACGGGGAAGGGCCGGAAGTTGAACCTATGCCTACCTACATGAACACACTACAGCATGATGCATTTACAGAACGCGCTACCGGGATTACTGAGCACAGCACTGTCAAGAGGCATACTCCTAGGTGGGTGATATCATCTGCAGAGGCAAGGCAGCCGATAGGGAATGAAGACAGAGTGCGCAGTCACACAGCATGTTGCTATCCCAAGGTGGGCGTACAGTAACACGGCAGTGCTGCCCTCGGGAATACTAACTAACTACGAAGCACAACATCACGACATGGATACAGGATGCACCACAGACAGTACACCCTATGAGAGAGCAACCAGCGTGCATGATGTAGGCAGCCATTGTGGCATAGTAACTACATATAACTCGCCTGGACAGCCACCATGGCTATGCAGGATGTCATTGGCCATGGCTACAAGCCTAGTATCAGACGTCGGTGCCGACTGTACTGTGTCTCCATGCATGGCGTACTGGGCATGCCCACACACCTAGCGGTCGCAAAGGGGAAACATACATGCACACGGGGTATACTCACAGAAGGGCGCAGTGTGCACTGTACTGTGTGTCCATCTACACAACTGCTTACTGGGCATGCTCACACACTTAGCATTTGCAGAGTGCAGACATGCATACACATGGGGTTGAATCATGAAAGGGCAGAGTGTGGAACGTCATGTGTTTCCACCTACACAACAGCAACCCGGGCATGCTCACACACTTGGCGGTTGGAAAAGGAGGAACATACATGCACACGAGGTATAATCACAGACGGGCACGGTGTGCACTGTACTGTGTGTCCATCTACACAACTGCTTACTGGGCATGCTCACACACTTAGCATTTGCAGAGTGCAGACATGCATACACATGGGGTTGAATCATGAAAGGGCAGAGTGTGGAACGTCATGTGTGTCCACCTACACAACAGCAACCTGGGCATGCTCACACACTTGGCGGTTGGAAAAGGGGGAACATACATGCACACGGGGTATAATCACAGACGGGCACGGTGTGCACTGTACTGTGTGTCCATCTACACAACTGCTTACTGGGCATGCTCACACACTTAGCATTTGCAGAGTGCAGACATGCATACACATGGGGTTGAATCATGAAAGGGCAGAGTGTGGAATGTCGTGTGTGTCCACCTACACAACAGCAAACCGGGCATGCTGACACACCTAGTGGTTGCAAAGGGGGAACATACATGCACACGGGGTATGATCACAGATGGCCACAGTGTGCACTGTACTGTGTGTCCATCTACACAACTGCTTACCTGGCATGCTCACACACTTAGCATCTGCAAAGTGCAGACATGCATACACATGGAGTGTGAGCATGAAAGGGCAGAGTGTGAAACTTTGTGTGTGTCCACCTACACAACAGCAAACCGGGCATGCTCACACACTTAGCATGTGCTACGCGCCGTCTGGCATGCAGACGGTGTGTACACACCACAGGTCATGGTCAGGTAAACCCGTCCACACGCACAGGGTGGTCACACATGCAGTTACTCGTACACACACAGATGACATCACAGGCATCACGGGTGCAGGTCAAACATGTACACACTGCAGTGAACACTGTAGCTGCCATGCCAGCACCATGTCAGCGGTGCAGCAGTATGCCTCACGGTCCAACAACAGCATGTGACATATGTCCACAGGTCTGTATAGCGGTGTACAGCAGTCGTGCAGAGTACACATGTACTAACAATGATCCCACATGTGTGATGTGGTCCGCCCATATCAGTATACATAGACAGGTCGGCTCCACACATACCACGGCCCTGACACAGCTATGACACATGACTGCTGCTGTACCAGAGTGAACCAACATCCGGATATGTCATACATGTGATTGTCTGGCTGTGTGCATGGACTGCACACAGGACACATACGAAGCCTGTGATGTACCACATGCATAACACTGGCGTATGCGGTGCTACACACATGAATGGAAGGTGGACACATGTCTGTGATATGCTCCCACTACAGGGTGTAGCGGTGTTGACTGGGACACATACCATTGTATTGTTCGCCTGTGACAGCTGTGATACCATACCACAGTCCATGTTCTATGTATGTCAACACACATGTCAAAACGTAGCAATGCATACACACATGGCAACAGGGGACACATGTGACACATGTATTGTGCATGGTGCAGCCATGCATGAGCAGTGGCCGATGTCCATAACATAGTTGCAACACCCTACCACATGCACTCCATCATGGGGCCATTATATGGTGGCATAGTAACAGCACGTATGGCGGTATGTGTGTACATCATGTGTTTAAACACCTGTCCACATGCATGTGTGTAGGTGGTGGCTCACAGGTGTGTCACACACCATCCTACCCTGCCATGTGCATACAGTATGCTATGTCGCTGTTACATGACAGTGCTGCCATAATGCATACCCATCAGTCAGGTGTCATCGACTGTATGTCACATGGCTACTGTAACACCTACCACCTCCCAAGTGCATATATCAGCACATCTGCCGGATACAGTGTTGGTACGCATAATGCACTACATACTGCTGCACGCCTGCACATGTCTCATATGGCGGGTGTGGCATTCCCAGCACCGACATGTGTGCAGGAATGTGTGCCCATGTATGCCACATATCGGGGGAACTATGTCCCACGTGCCACACATCCCTGTACACCATAGTAGAGATCTGTACATACCTCAGTGTGGGGTGCATGGATGTGGATGGTGCAGTACATGCAACACGCCGCTCTCCATGTATACATGTGTGGTCACCACCATGTGTGTGTGTCAACATGTTTGTATGTCTGCTGCCTGGTGTGAGGGTGTATGCAGATATACTGTTGTGAACGGACACTAACCACACAGGGTGACCATCCCGTACTGGTGCTGCATTGCACAACCCTGTCGATGCCATAGGTGTGAGCCATACTGACCACCTGTGCAAGTCCGCCCCCTGTGACATGGCGTGTGGGTGCATTGTATTGTGAGGGTGCTGACCACACAGGCAGGTGTCCCCATCTGCACACTATGGGGTGTGCACCATAGTGGTGTACACCCAGCGACTGCGGCCGTATTCCTGTACTGGTACAGCGTCCTACTGCTGCACAGCGTGCACCACAGCTGACAGGTGACACCAGAGGTCAGTGGCCAGCATGCTGTGTACGACACCTGCACAATGTCACCATACCTGTACTGTGTCCTGCCATGTATGTGATGTCTCTGTCCACTGCAGCCTGTGGCACCGACCACAGGCGTCAGGTGCAGTATATGTGTGGACATGTGTGACATGTACTGTGTAAACAACGTTAAACTATGTCTGGCTCCGTACATTCTGCTCTTCAAGATTTCCCTTAGAACTTCTCTACTTGCAATCTAAACTGTCTAGTCTCTATCACAAAAGCTCAGCACATGCTCCTAAAGCATTCTTATATAGGTAAAGTACATATATACTAAACAAAGTACTACATTAGCCTAGAATCCCCTTGAGTATCCATTTCCCTATAGGTCCCTTCTGACTCAGCTACACAGCAAACGCATTCATGTTTTCCAGCATGTCGAAGGGTCAATTGCTAGCGTCCTCTCCTGTTCAGCTGGTGCATCTGGGCATCCTGAGGCAATGTTACAATTGCCTCATGTACACAGACACCCACACCTTCCCCCACAAAACACAAATACATGTGAGAGATGCAACTATATAGCCAAACTGGAGGCTGAGCTCTCTCAACTCAGGACTGGCAAGACCAGACAGGAGGAGAAGGTCACCACACACACCACAAACCCAGTTTCACATAGAACTATCACAACTGCAAAACAAACACATAAACACACAAAGACATACTCGGAGGCACTGTTCAAACATATACCAAAACTACAGAGGCCTCCAAAGCAGACACCCAAGCAACTGCCTCCTCAAGACATAGGACATGCAACACATAGTTCTCAAAGTCAGTGTGCTAAACAGTCACAGCCCTTAAGGCCACACACAATGCCAGACACAATTGTTATAGGTGACGCCATAGTCAGACACACCGACGTCCCACCCACCAGACTGAACAAGGAAATGATCACAGTAGGCTGCCTGTCAGGCGCTAGAATCCGCCACATAACACAAGCACTCAGGTCACTCCGCAGCATGTACAAGTATGATGCAGTCATTGTCCATGCCGGTGTGAACGACCTGAGACATACCTCCCTGGACTACATGAAAAGAGACATAGAGGGGCTCTCAGATTATGTAGCTCAGGCCAGTATGACCCTGACCCTGAGCAGTATCCTACCCTCACCAAGAATGATGCCACAATACAGAGTCAAAATGATCGGCTTTAATAATTGTCTTAATTACCGGTGTCAGTCTAAGGGGGTCCAATGTCTGTTTGCCTGGGATGACATGCTTGACAAGCCACGCTCCTTCGCAAGGGACGGCTTGCACCTGTCACCCCTGGGCTTCCAGATATTGGCAAAGGCTCCTGCCACCCCCATAGTGCCTTTTTCAGGCAAGGCTCAAATGATAAACCTATCGCCCTAGAAAACAAACCTGGAAAGAACTAAGCGTAATATTGCTCAATGCCAGTAGTCTAAACCCCAAGTTGCACGCCCTCAAAGCCCTCCTCAGTATGGAGAACATCGATGTCTGTGCTGTGACTGAAACCTGGTTCAAGGCTCCTGAGAGCACCCCAACACTATCAGGTTATACCTCATATCACACGTTCCGGCCCCAAATCCGGACCAAACCACAAAAGGAGGGGGAGTCTCCATATGCATAAAGGATACCCATACCTCCAGGTTAGTGGCAATGCACGTAGCAGCGGAGACCATCCAGGTGCAATTAACCATAGGTAGAACTGCCCTACAGTTTGTAGCATGCTACAGACCACCCTCTCAAACTCAGGATACCCACACAGCCTTCCTGAAGACACTGGAGAGTATGAATGTCTCTCCAAACACCATCATATTGGGTGACATCACCTACCCATACATAGACCGGGAACATTACCCAAGACCCAACACCCTAGGCCAAAGGTTCCTGGAGTTCATACACCCAAATGCTATGGAACAACTAGTCACCATACCCACAAGAGGAGGAACTATACTAGACCTGATCATCACACATGGGGACGACATGCTCCACACAGGATGTATATCCCTCATCGGTGAGATCAGACCATAAATTAATATCACTGGAGATCCACATCCCGCCCCCAACCCCAGCAAAGATGACCACGGTGAAGAACTTCTCAAAAGCAAATCTCACACTTCTTAAGACTGGAGTGGTACCCTGCAAGGCCTCCGAGCCATTGGAAAACACAACCCACGCTGCTGAAACCCTTACAAATGCCATCTACGAGCACCTCCAGGAATGTATGGATCAGGCAATCCCTAATAACATCAGGACCCTTTCCACCAAAGACAGGCGCATGGTCTGGTGAACCCCAGCCATAAACAAACTCTACAACAAGAGAAGAAAGCTACTACATGACAGAGCAGAATCCCTAACAGGAAAGGCATCTCTGATCAATACTAGCAGTAAAATACGATCACACATACAATCATCCAAGGCCACCTGTGGGAGAGGACTCGTGAAAGACACAAAAGACAACCATAAGGCCTTCTTTAGCTATGGTAGAAACATGGGTGGAAGCTCACAGTTATGCTCGGAATTAGTCCAGAATGGTACAATGATCACTGAACCCACAGACATTGCCAACATACTGGCAGACAGGTTCCGTGCATATTTCTCCCCTCCTTCCCCCCCAAGAGGAGAGATATCTATCCCACCAGAGTCTATCCTCCCAAACATCTCAGATGCCCAGGTGAGAGCTGCTCTCTCTAAAGCGGAAAACACAGCATCAATGGGACCGGACGGTGTCCCCAGCTGTGTGCTACATGACCTCAATGAGGACCTAAACCCGCACATAAGGCTGCTGTTTAATCCTAGCCTTACTACAGGATACATACCCAAAGAATGGCATATGGCAACTGTGGTCCCACTCCACAAAGGTGGTGCTTCTACGGACCCTGGACATTACCGCCCTATAAGCTTGACGAGCCTTGTCTGCAAAGCTATGGGGGGGATCATAATGGAGCTCATAAATGAAGACATTGGGGACCTACATACACTGGATCATACCCAAGTCGGCTTTGTCAAGGGCAGATCCTGCCTCTTGAACCTGGCCGACCTTTTCGGAAGAGTCACTAAGGCCATTGATGAGGGTAAGGCAGTTCACACAGACTACCTTGACCTAGCAAAAGCGTTCGAAACAATACCCCACGCGGGCATCATAGAAAGGCTCACCAGCATAGATGTAGACCCATATGTCACAAGATGGGTTGCAAACCGGATCAAGGACAGAACCCACAGGGTTAGAGTTCCCGATGCCATGTCAGACTCTAGGCCAGTCACGAGCGGTGTCCCACAGGGCTCAGTCCTGGGCCCCCTCTTGTTCGGCATTTATTGTTCTGACGTGCAGGCAAACATGGGGGGTTGTGGCTGACAAGGTATGCAGATGACTGCAAACTGGGCACCATAATCGACACCCTATCAGAAACAGACATCCACCAGAGGTCTCATAGAAATGGATAACTGGTGCCATAGCCATGGCCTTAAGCTACATGCCAAGAAAGGTATAGTCATACCCTTTGGGAAAACCAAGGTAACCCCTAATTACCACATAGGTGGTAATCCATTAAACACGGGAGACGTTATCAGGGACCTGGGGACCCAACTTGTCAGTATCCTCTCTTTTGACACTCACATTGCCAATGTGGTTAGGAAGACTTTCTACATTGCCCACCTGATCATGAAGGGATTCATATCCAGATCACGGGAAGTCATTGTACCCCTGTACTCTTCACGTATCAGACCAATGATTGAGTACAACGCCCCATTCGGAATGTACCTAACCCGACACCTGCAGCAGTTGGAAGGACCCCAAACGTTCCCCACCAAAAGGGTAAAGGGGCTCAAACATATGTCACACGCTGCCCGACTGAAGTGACTCCGGCTCTATACAGTCGCATACCGTCTGCTCCGCGGTGATCTGTGCTGACATACAAGGCCATGTCCAACCCGGGATTAATGGACATGCTCCACCTCATAAGATCCAAATCAACCAGAGCCACGAGAGCAAGAGACACAAACCTTAACACGGATATGGATAGGACATGCTGGAGGGACAGGTTCATCACCCAGAGACTCCCTACACTATGGAACAGAATCCCAGTCCTTGTGAGGCAGAGCCCCTCACTGACTCTGTTCAAGAGAAAGCTTGACGAGTGGATGGGAAATCGTAGGTATACCCCGGGAATCATCTCTGTGTCACTGCCGGACAGAGGCACAGCAAACTAATGGGTATAGTATCCTCATCCTAAGGGGTGGTGAAAGCCACACACACTCTGGCTAGGCTTATAAATGCCGCAGGGCAGATAGCCTAGTATGTACCTATGCACCTATGAACCTATGTAGGTGTCCAGGCAGGTTGCGGGTACATGTGGTATGCTGATATTGCCAGATGTGCCTGTGGGTAATCCACAGCTACACGTGGGGGACCGATAACAGTGCTCCCTGTAGGCACATGCGAGTACACCATAGGAGGGATTCAGGTTATCAGAACCAACATGGTGCTACACATGTAACCGTCACACATACCGTGAACACAGCTCAATGCATGCTGCACCTGCACTACATGGTATGTCTGCTGCATGTTGACAGTACACAACCCACGTCACATACGCACCAGTCAGTTTTCATACACAACCACTGCAACATACACATCACACGCTATGCATACACAGGTATCACATACACCTCTCACTATCTTGTCCACCCTGTGCATCAGAATATATTTGCATAACCTTGCACCGATGGTGTGGATGACAGGGATGCGGCAAGGCTTCATCATATGCACAGGGTGATATGTCTGCCAGGGGCATAGGCTGCACCAATGGATGACATCATGTGTGTGTGTAAGGGCCGATAAGTTTACTGGGCATGACTGTGCAGAATGCATGTGGATGTGGTGGAGCCCTACAGTTGTGTCTGCCGTGTGTGGGTATGTGTGTACACAGTTCAGCCATATGTGATGCCTACACGGGGTATAATTGGCAGCCCCAGACTGTACAGTGCAGGTTGTATGGCTCACTGTGTCCGTCTGCAGCCACGTGACCCGTGCCTGCCTGGGGTCACACGGGCACTACCGGGTGGAGGTATAGAGTGGCTACTCTCCGATGACACATGTCCGCTGGAACCGTGTCCACGCTGGGACCGGCCAGGGCCACGTCCACGTGGCCTGCTGTGTCCTGGTGTGGACGGTGTAGCACCAGCTGCACTGCTGCTGCTACTGGCACTGTGTGAGTGGGCATGAGAGGTGGCACGCACACGTCAACCTACACTAGGTGGTGTTGCTGGCCTACGCCCATGTGTCCTACGCCTCACCCCTACCAGGTGTTCCAGCACAGACAGCTCACGCTCGCGGATTGCCATGCCTCGGTCGAGGATTCCAACCATCTCACCTAATCGCCTATCCAGTACATTAGCAATCTGCTGTTGAGCATTCGCCAATGACTGGATGTTGTAATTTAGGGAATGGATTGCAGCCCTCTGCAGCCTCTGCCCTTCTTGGTTCTGCCGTTCTGCACGTGCCTGTGCTGCCATTACAGTCTGGAACATGCGTCTGGTGATACCAGCTGCTGCGCCCTGTACAGCAGGTGCATGTCTGCCAGAGGTCCTCCTATGAGCAGCACCAGCCACATGCCTGTGTGGCACATCACCAGTCATTACACTGGCAACATGGTGTGTAGGCGCACCTTCTGTAGCCACCACACATTCCTGCTCAATGCCAACAGACGCTGACTGTCCTTCCTCTATGGGCAACGGTGATGTGGTATGTGTCGGCATCAGAACCGTGTGCGGGGATGAGGGGAACATAGGTGGGATGGTAACCAATGGCACAGCTTCTGCCCCTGACAACCCTGCCTGTACCTCATGCATATGGTCATCACCGCTAGTATCTGTGGGGACACTAACATCAGATGGACCGTAGGAGGGGAACGCACCTACACCACCTGTGAATACAAAGACATACTGTAAGGTACATTACACACATGCAGACACACACGCAGACACACACACACGCAGACACACACACGCATGCAGACACACACACACACAGACATACCATGCATGTGATATTGCAGATGGCATGCAGCATTCCCACACTACAGCACAGGGAATGCAGCCCAGACATTAATAGTGTTAGTATGCATACTGCCCTGGGGTGCACACTACATCAAGCAGGTGTCATATCAGTAGGCATGCAGTACACACAATCATGGTAGTTTGCATGCATCACCGTGATACACCATGTGGCCACAGACAGGTTAACAGTACACATGGCTGACGTTACCTTGACATGTAATCCGCTGACATGTGCGGTAACATGTGGACATGTGTGACAATGGTGTCTCGCCACATGTACCGCATCATAATGGGCTTCACAGTGCAGTGTTGTGTGTACAGCCTACATAGAATGCATGTTTAGCAAATATGTCTGTGCAGGTGTGGTTAGTGTGAGCCGTGTACATAGCTATACAGTGGGGAGTACAGGCATTGTGCCACTGCATGGCAACAGGACGCATGTACATTGCTGTGCGATGCATAACATGGACACATTGCATTGCCATGACTGCAATACAGTCATGCTGTTCCACAGCACGTATATGGTAGACATCAGTGGCCCCTCCGGTGGCTGCAGACAGGCATTCCGGTTGTCTGTTGTACCACATTAAATGTACAGGTGGTCCACTATGGCTATGATCGCACTATGTGTGGACAATGTGCAACGGTGTCTATCCACATCAGATGTACTGTGTGGCAACATGCCTGTGGCTATCACCCATGGCCATGTGTGACTGGGTCTTGGACAATTGTGTGTGATGGGCATTGTGTACCCATTCCTGTGGTGTCCCATGTGACATACACCCATACATGTCGGAGGTGTCACAATCCAGAGGGCTATGCAGACAACAGTGTGGATGTTCGCTATGTCGGGTGTAGGTCATGTGATGGTGTGACAATATTGCAGACAGAACACCACGGGTGTGGGACATGTCGGGTGGCGTGTCACAATGTGTGCACACAATGCAGGGGCATATGTCACATTGGTGACATCTGTGTGCTGCCCAGATCACTGCTCAGTGTGTGGTACTGTGTGCGTACCATGAATGGTGTTCCAATGCATAGTACATATGCATCCATTGTAGAACACCTCCACCATTGTATGCATAGCTGACCGCACATATCACACTGACAGGTACTGTGGTTTCATGCCGGTGTATGATAACGGTTGTATCTACTGCACACGGGTGGCATGTGTGTGTCTAGTGGTGCAACCTGTATACCGTCACTGGAACAAAACCCAGGTGTGCATGTTATACCTGGCCACATGGCGAATAACTCTACACTGTAACATGCCTGTTACTAACAACAGTCTCACCTGCGATGGACCCATGTCTGTGCGACACGCCAGAGGTACCTGTATAGGGGCGACACAACAGTATAAACATTATCCATGACTGTATGACAGCCACAGTTTGCACTGTGCATGTCACATCATGTACCTGTGTGATAGCATGTGGTATGCACACGTCTGCAAACACAACGTAGCATACTGTAGTATGCGGCTTGTGTGCCCATATACCTGGCATGTGTTGTTACTTTACATGATGTACAGTGACACCTACACCTACAGTGGATATCATACTCATATGCAAGACTGACTTACCAGGCAGCTCCAGGCTCATTGGTTGGGAGACACCCACCTCCATGATGGCAGCTAGTGTTTCTGCATGCTGTTCCCTGGGTGTCCCCAGACTGGCCAGGAGCTCCTCCGTGTGTGTGAGTGGGGGCTGGGTTGGTGGCCCACCACCTGTTCCACCTTGTTCTCTGGCGATTGCGGCAGCACGCTGTTTCGTGTGCCGTATGAGGTCCGTGCAGTGTCGGCGTATCTGCTGGTAGGTGCGGTTGTTGCCACCCACGTCATTCACCCTCCTGCGCATATCCTGCCACAGGTCATCCCGCTGCTGCGCTTGCTGTGGAACATGGCTGAATAGCAGGTCATAGTTGTCATGGAGCAACGGTATGATTACTTCATCCTCCTGGCGGCTGAAGGCTGGCAGTCATGAACGAGGCATTATCTGTAAGACATAATGATGGTGACAGGTCACATTCACACTGATGTACTGGCATACCACTGAACATACATTGCTATGACATGTACGACATCTGCACAGTAATCTCTGAGACGCATCATGACACTGACACAGCTGATGTGTTGCTGTCACACCTGTCACACCGTTATGCAGTGGGTATCATATCATATCTCTGTGTCAACCCATCACACTGTACATACCCCATGTAGATGGTAACCTGCTGTGGACATGTGTACCTGCCTGCACCTGTGTTCATACCAATCAGCACGTGGCCCGATGTGTGCACAGTTCTACTGTTCACCTGGATGCTGTGTATATGTCACTAGGCATCACAGACGCAGCCGTTATGGACGTCAGCGGTGGCACTGTTCACATACACATGGACACCTGTACATGCATGTGTTGTGCCATATACATCTACTCAGCACTGTACGGGTGTTGGACAACCTGCCACGGCTCGCCTGTATTGCACATGTGATACACATGGGACAATGTCTAATCATATGACATTAGCAGGGATGATCATGCATAGCATGTGCGCATGCACGTTGTACACGCTGACACACAGCACTTGTGACACCACAAGGTGCATCAGTGCCACATTACTGATCTGGTCAGTTGATAGTGCAAGTGCTATGTGGCCATCGCACCATGTATGACTGTGATGGCATGTGCAGCCTTGCTGGACAGGGCTGCATGGTATGGCAGGGTATATCACACACATGGCACAGGGATGTGTCCCGACTGTGGGATACCAGTATTAGGAGGGTGGCTGTCCATTCCATATGTCATTTCTATGGGTATATGGACATGTCGCATGTCCATCATCATGGTGTGGACAATGGCCTTCAGCAATGTAGGCAGCATGCTGCTTGGTGGGGGTGTGTATGGTGCATGCTGGTATCGCACATCCATGCATACACATTACCACTAACAGGTGCTATGTGCTGTGATATTCTTCAACACAATGCTGTATGTGCCCGCACGGTGATATCCCATGCACATGGATGGTACCCCGGCCTGACATGGGTACCACATATGTCTACATCCAGTGCCTGCTGCCACCACCATGTCGGCGGGTGCACCGTACAGCACCATCCCTCCCACAGGGACCATGGTGTTGAGCACAGCCTAGGTATTCATTTATGGGGACGGGGATGTTCACATAGCGGGGGCACTGCTGGTATCATCCATCAGGCCATACACGTATGATGCACACCTCACACACACAGTCCATTCTGTATGTTGTTCGCAACACTGACACAGCTATACTGCTAGGCCAGGGCCTTTCCCAGCCGTACATACACAGATGCATAACACGTCTGTCTGTGGCATGGGCTACAATGACGGTGGGGTTCAACACATACCGTGTTTGACTGTGGCTGGCGCTGATGTTCTGTGCACATGTCAACACAGTAACCCTGTTCTACTGTAGCCAGCGGTGATGTGCTGTGCACATGTCAATGCTGCACATTGTGTTGGTGTCTGTCTGTCGACAGGCCAGTGGTGGAACACGCAAGGGTATTTGTAATCAAATATGCATGCCGCCCTGTACAGCTGTACTGCTAACATCTCAGGTGCTAATGTGTCATGGACATGCACACCTTACCCGGAAAGGTGATAGTGGATTGCCACCCATACCCATCAACTCTTGTGGGTTGCTATTATCCAACACCCTATTTGTATTGTATGTTCAGGCTATGCACCTGTGCAGGACATGTGGGCATGTAATGCACTACTGCATACCTTTGCACCCATTGCACAACATGTCACACAGGTACACTGGCAACCATACACTTCACAGCTTGATGAAGGTACGACAGGTGTTGTACACACGTAACACATATCCTGTGGGACATGGTCATATGTACAGGCATGTCCAACAGTCATGTACCAGTGCTACCCCTATATGATGGATATGCCGTACATGTGGCAATACAGCAACTGTCACATGTACTCGTGCAATGCCCCCCTACCAACATGGAGTGGTACTGCCTGTGGGGGATGTGCGTCTGCATCCATGCTGCGCCCATAGCTGTCAGTTGTACATTATTACGTGCAACGTACCTCATTTGGTGTTCTAACGGGTGCATGTTCATCACAGCTCCACATTGGTTGGGTCTGTCACACAGTCATTGTTGTACACGGTTTACATGCCAGCCATGGCTTACTATATGTGAACCAATGTAATTCATTGGGATACCATAATTATACATTAGAGCAGCGTATTCCAGCCATCATATAGCCTTCCTAGATGACACTGTTAGCCAGCCAGTAGTAGGTGTTCCGCCATCTGCACATTAGTCACACAGTACGAGGGCTACTGTTACCCATTCTGGGGACAGGGTGCTGACAGCTGTGGATGGGTGTGATGCTGTTGACAACCATGACTGCACCTGACGGTCACGTCTGGATGGGTAACATTCACAACACACACCTACCTTCACGTAGTACCACATCATCTACAACAATGGACATTCCTGCCAGAACAATGTATGCAGTATGTCTGTATGACCACTGTAGGCACCACTGGTGGCCCACAGCATGGCAGCCGACAGCACCAGTGTATATCCCGCAGACCCATGGGTTACACCATTCACAACGCACCAATCACGAATGATCCTGTTGTGGATCACATTGCAGTTCCACACATCATGTTACACAAGGCATCATGCACTGAGATGTTGCAGATGGGTGAACAGCTCTGCAACTCAACATACGCACACATGACACATCACCTGGTACAATATATCTCTCATACAACATGTTATTGTGACTGCCCTGTGATGGCAATACACAGACTATGTGTACTGGGACATGCAATGGCTCACCGGTGTTATAGCCCTCTGGGTGTGTGTCTAGCCAAGTGTACAGTAGGCAGTGGTCTGAACACAGGGACACTGTACATTGACCTACTGTGTCACTGCAACTGTTGCCTATGCTCCTACTGTTATTGTACAGGCATGTGGTATCTGACCGCTATGACAGTCCTGGTCGACCACAATGCTGTGGCAGTCATGACCTGCAGCCATCAGCCTGGGGTGTGGAGCACACATGTACATCTTCACATGCTATACTGCCTCTGTGGCAGTTTCACATAACTGTCTCCGGCAGGGCTGTAACAGGCAGGCATGGCATGGGGTCATGTGGGACAATGCTTGCATCTTCCACTGTGCTGCACACAAGCGAGGCACACACACTATTGCACCACTCACATATCTCTGCGGTGACTGGGACCTGCCTCCATGCTCTGCGCAGCACACCTGCAAGTACGGATTGTACATGGATCGTACCTCCCAGGCACATACCTGGACTGGAACACCCACAGGTGAGGGGTTCACACATCACACAGTGTTTTGCACACATCCTGGATAGTTGCCTAACACAATGCATCATAGGTGCTCCATGTGCAGATACCCGTGTTTGTGACCGCTATACACATTGTAACACGCGACAGAGTCGACATTGTACACCACAGGTTACATACCGTCTGTGTTGTTATACTGTACATTGGGCCTCAGACAGCTAATACTGCCATG
Source organism: Protopterus annectens (assembly GCF_019279795.1). Classification (NCBI taxonomy): domain Eukaryota; kingdom Metazoa; phylum Chordata; order Ceratodontiformes; family Protopteridae; genus Protopterus; species Protopterus annectens. Next base: position 643,882,140 of record NC_056730.1, on the reverse strand, counting down.
TGCTGACAGAAACCCACACTTACCTGGAATAGACACCCATGTACCTACACATGCTCGAGTCATGCACTCCACTCAGCTGGATGACACATTACACAACACATACCATACCTACACTACCCTTAGCATGCACAATACCTCCATGTGACTGGTGTGACACCTGGGGTTATCCCCTCTTTGGTGGATTAAACACATATGCTACACGGCCCTGCTAGCCACACCCTGGAAACACACCCATCGCAGCATACACGGAACATGTGTACTACAACCAGTACTACTGACGTCTGCTGACAGCAGTTGATAACGGCATGACACCCCAGCAGATGGACAGTGCACATACATATGCTGACACATACCACAGTGCGCTTCCGTAGCATGTACACAATTGCAGAAACCATGCTATTCCACACACAGACATGGCGGTACTGACCTGTTCACAGACGCCACTGTGATGGTCATGTTCCATGCACATATGATGTACAACCACATGTGCAGGCTGTTGCACAGTGGTGTACATTCACATGTGTGGGGTGCATCACTTGTCAGCCATAGTGGGTCCTCAAAGTCCATGATCACATACTCCAAGGCTAGCTACCTAAACATGACTGCCGCACATTGCGGTGTGGGGCCTCAGGCATTGTGGTGGTATGTCTGTATTGTTTGGCTACATCCACATCTGATGTCACATACAATAGTCACCCAGGCATTGCAGACTGAGCTAATGTTGGCAACGTGCCAGGCGATGGCGTACTTACTGATAATACACCCTCTCACTCACTACAGGGTCGCAATCCATACATGGGCATCGTAGTGTCCCTGTGGACACATACACAGTACTGACATGCACACAATATGTCCTGGGACGCTGGCCCGATGTCACCTTCTGATGTCCCTGGCTGTAATGTCCCACCAACCTGTTCAGTACATGTCTCCGCACCAGGCCACTATATTCACTGCTAGCCTGTTGTCGGACATTGTGTACCCTGACCACTGCCCAGCGGCATTTCTCGCACTACCCACGGGTGGCACTGCATTGCACGTGTGGGACTGTAGTCATACACCCATGACTGGATCATTCTGAATGGCAATGGGGCACATCCTCACGAACGTGATTCCCACACACATTGATGGCCTCCAGGCCTTTCCTAGCACCCATGTTGGGCTTGTGTATGCCACAGCATGGCACATACACATGCTGGCCACCTGTCATACTGTTGCATGGGCGGTTGGGGTGGTACGGAGGCCGACACATCAGACGTTGTCCTCACATTGCCCTTCAGCACCATTCCACGTTCTGGTATTGGCAACTTACACATCCACCTGCACATCATACCCTGTGTCTCAGGATGTTATGCTATGTGGCTCATGGACAGGACACACAGTGGTGTGAGCATACCATAGTACCTACTACATGTCAGGTACATATGGCATTACACAGTCCTCAGTCATGGGTCCCCTCATGTTCACTATATGCTTACATACAGAACATGCTGTCACAGAGTACTGTCCATGCCTAGATATCCCACGCCTACATACCAAGTGCCATTATTGCTCCACCAGCTCATACCGATACCAACCATACGGGTGTCAGTGTGGCGGATACATCATATGAGTATCATGGCATCAGGATGCATGACACATGGTGCATGCACATCACCTTTGCATAACAACATTCACCCACTGACTATCACATGGATACTGGTCCCGTACATACATATCACATTGTACATGGTTGCTGTACATACATATGCCACACACGGTCCTGTGGTTACCGTATTCCACTGTGGCATGGATACCCTTCTGCAAGGCCACACCTATCTGTACTGTGTGTGATGCTGGTACATAGGTAGCCATTGTACCTGTGAAATACACACATCTACTCACAGTCAAGGGTACAATACCACATTTATGGTGTACCTTCAACAACAGCTACAGCTTTACATGGCACAACATTGTCATGCCACGATGTTTACCAGGCTCAGATGGTTTACATATGCGGCTGACATACGGACAACACATCTGTACACATCTGCATACCACATACTCAGGGGTGTCTTCTGCTCTGACACGGCCCATGTCCTCCACATTACTGATGCATATACTCCTCATACATGACATCTGCGGTGGGCAGTGTGAACGGACTGCTCCTGGATATGTGCACACACGCCACACTGCATGGGCTGGGCTTCTGTGTTACTTCCACAAACAGAACACACACCATGCTGTGGAACATAGGTCCTGTGCACATCCCGCAGGGACACACAGTAGCACTGTTCATGTGATACCTCCCTTGCTGTTTGAGTGACACGTAGTCCTGGTACCACCACAGCAGCAGTACTGAGTAGACGTGCAGTTGACACCCGCCTCTGCTGTTCACGGGACACTACCATGGGGAGGTGACACTACTGTGTACACTGTACATGTGTTTACACATGGACCTGCCAGACTGCATTGTTGCCCACTGTGCACCTGTGCAGCTGCTACAGGTCCTTTGGGCATGGTTACTTGGTGTCCCTTCCAGTTCGGCTAGCTATCATGCTACTGCTCTGTCCCATACCTACAGGCCATATGTATCCTGTTATTGTACATACCAATAGGCGATACCTGTGTTATGCATGATATGCCTGTGATACTGTGTATGATATTTGTCATATCTACCTAGACAGCATTACATTACACATATTTCACATAGTATCCCCTAATGCAGGGCATACTTGCATGTTGGCCGCACCTTATGTATGACATCAACGGTATATGCCCATTCACATGCGTGCTGTGACAGTATACATACATGTCCTATCCCCTGCTATGGCACTTCCTTGTTGGACATCCACTGCCAGCAACGGCGTGTGGTATGGCATTGTTCTCTCTAATGCCCCCCTGTGGCAGCCCTTGTGGTGTCTCCGCTGTGTACATGATGTCCCACTGCTGTACACACGGTGTCCACAAGTGTTGGTATGCTCAGCAGGATATCACTACATAACTACCTTTTACCACTTTCTGCATTACGGACAAGTGTAATTAATTACAACCACCATTCACATACAGTACAGCTTTGTCATACACATCATGCATTACACAACCGTACATATCGTGTGTTCTACATACCTTGTCGGTGTTTCATTCCGTGTTTCGTTCCGTGTATCGTTTTTCCATTTTCTTTCGGTTGTACACTGCTGGTTCGGTATGAGCATACGGTTTGAATATCCTGAGAGTCATCCTTATATCCATCGATACCTGCAACATGTGAATTCATCCCACCAATTGCTGTTCCTCAGTGAGTAATTACGTGCATATCACCTGTGCATCTACTCCATTCGGAAATTACGCATCGATACTGGGGTATAATTGGATTCCTTACCTGGGCGTTGACTATTTGCCCTACCTTCGTGGAGATGGTCTGTATTGTGTTATGTTATGTGTAACTGCAACCGCTATGCGTGGCGACAGGTATATTTCGAAGTAATGTTACCCGTGGATTGTGTGTGTAGGGTGTAGTATTTGGTTCGACATGTGGGTGTCCCTGTCCTGACGACGAATGATAATGGAGTATTGCATTCAAAACTGTAACAAGGCTGTTGTATTCCTTTATACAACGCATGCAAGTATGCATCCGCCTTTAACTGTGTCTCCCACGCGAGATGTTGTGGTTATGCAGATGTCATTGACTGACTGTATGTTTGTGCTGCTATTACGGTTTGTATTCCTTTAATATCTATGGTGGGGGATATCGGTGGTTGTACGTGACGGATACGGGTTGTGGGCCTTGCATCTCTACATACACAGTATAGTTGTCTGTGTGCTCCATCCCTACCTGGAGAGTTAACAGTTAATAGTCTTTTGTTATGGGAGTGTAGCTTGGGCTGTTGTTAATTGGTTCCAATATCGTCTGCAGGTGGCCTTGCTGCATGTATACCCCCGTAACTTCTGTGGTATATCAGCGGCTATGTGTACGTGAGTAATTACGTGCATATCACCTGTGCATCTACTCCATTCAGTAATTACGCGTCGTTACTGGGGTATAATTGGGTTCTCCACCTGGGCGTTGGATATTCGCCCTACCTTCGTGGGGATGGTCTGTATTGTCTTATGTTATGTGTGACTGCATCTGCTATGCATGGGAACAAGTATGGTCTGCATTCATGTCACCCATGGATTGTGTGCGACAGGTGTAGTATTTGTTTCAACAAGTGGGTGTACGTGTCCGGCCGACGTATAATAATGGAGTATTGCATTCAAATCTGTAACATGGCTATTGTTTGCATTTCTACAATGCATGCAATTATGCAGCCGCCTTTAATTGTGTCCCCCACGCGATATGTTGTGGTTATGCAGATGTCATTGTCCGACTGTATGTTTGTGCTGCTGTTACGGTTTGTATTCCTTTATTATGTACAGTGGGGGATGTCGGTGGTTGTACGTCACGGATACGGTTTGTGGGCCTTGCATCTCTACATAACCAGTATAGTTGTCTGTGTGCTCCGTCCCTACTTGGAGAGTTGACAGTTAATTGTCTTTTGTTATGGGATTGTAGGTTGGGCTGTTGTCATGTGGTGTCGGTATCGCCTGCGGGTGAGCTTGATGCATGTATACCTCCGTAACATCTGTGGTATATCAGCGGTTGTGTGTGCGTAACAACTATCCCTTGTCATTCTGTCCCAGATATTTGCAGTCATTGTGGTCCTGTTGTTGGGATAGCCTGTTTGCCAGTGGTTGCCACATATTCAGATGGGGATTGATTGTTTGACACTTGTAGAACACACAGCGGTGTTTACGGGCCGACACGTGGCCACGGTCAGTACTGGGGTAGCACATACGTATTTCTGCGGTACATACCTATTGCTGTGTGACTTTGCCGACGTATCTTATTGCAATTAACATATCGGTGTCGTACATACAGGCATGACTATTACATACGTCCTTTCCATTTCATATGGGGTATATTCCTGTGCTACCATCTGGGACATTTTCACTTTGTATCGTTCTACGTCGCGACACACCTAGCCAGGGTGGGTCTGTCACTACTACTTTGGGACTAGTAGTGTACATATGCCTGAGGCTAGTTTACCGTATGCCTACACCTAATATTCTGCTCTGCCTCTAATGTGGCACCAACATACACATGTTGCAGACACACACATTACACTCACACAGCGACGCACACGGCACCCTCACCGCACACGTATACATACTACGACACTCACGGGGACGGTTGCACACAGTACCTACGTGGACCGCAACACCGGCGGCGGTGTCTACCTCTCCCTTCATATCATCATACTATTACACGCGCATGTACTGTTACAGTACTGTGGTCTGGCGATCTTTCCGCCTCGCAGTTATACATATCAGTATGTTACCCGTTCCATGGTTGGCGGGATCCTCTTATGTTGAACCTCCCAGATGTTCAGGTTGTCGTTTCACTATGTATACTATGTACAGATATCGCGGGTTACATCTCAGTCACCTTATATCCCTCTAATTCCCTGTCTTAACTGTAGTATATATATGTATATGTGTACATATATTTTTATATATATATAATTATATCTATCTACATATATATATATATATATATATATATATATATATATATATATATATATATATATATATATATATTTATATGTATACATCTTGTGGCGAACGTGGCAGGCATACAGCAACGCCGTATGCTGTAGGACCCGCGTACTGTTCAGGTGTTGGCGTTACATGCTCCACTGGCTGTTGGGTGTACAGTGTTTGGGGGCTGCCTATGTTGGAGTCACACATGAGGCCACCCATACAGTACACTTTACAGGTGGTCATGTTTGTGTGCCATCCATTTCACTGTGTGCAGGTAGGGAGGTGTCAGTCCATGGGGCCTACGCTGTCAGTGTATGTGCTATACATTCCCTCTTTGCCAAGGCGTAGGCATATTGGGTACACCTCCGTCTGCCTACTGGGGCTGGCACAGTGTGTTCCTGGTCCGGAACCCTCTGTGCCTGGACTGGCCTTGGCAGTTGTGGTGGGCTTTGTGGCCCTTCAACGTTATGTCCCTGCAGCAGCTGCTTCCGCAGAATCATATTATGTAGCATGGCACATACTATGAATATGTGGGCACATGTGCCTGGAGAGTACTGCAAGGCTCCACCAGATGTATCCAAGCACTGGAACTGTGATTTCAGCATCCCGAACACACGCTCTATGATTATTCTGGTTTGTGCGTGTGCCTCATTATGGCATTCTTGCATGTGTGTGTGTGCATTTCTGATGGGAGTCATCATCCACGGCTCCAGTGCATAGCCAGCATCCCCCACGAGATGGCCTTGTGGGATGTCCCCCCCTGGCAAATACCTGGTACAGCTGTGAGGCATGCCAGATATGGGAGTTGTGGTAGCTTCCAGGGCTGCCAGCACACACATCCATGATAATGCCCTGAGCATTGCACACGACCTGGCAATTGATGGAGGGGAATCCCTTGCGGTTTATGCAGCGTCTACCCTGCTCGCCAGGTGGTGACTTGATTTGTATGTGCGTACAGTCTATCGCACCCAGTACCTCCGGGTATTGTGCCACACAGTGGAAGTGGCGCATATTGCTAGCCAAATCCTCCTGAGATCTGGGGAAGTATATATGCTCATTGCCATGTGGTAACATGGCATCCAGGAACTGGTGTAGTACCCTGGATGCTGATGCCTGTGAGATGCCCATTATATCTCCAGTTGGCCTTTGGAAGGTACCTGTGGCCAGTATTCGCAAGCTTACACATACCTTTGTGTCCACTGGGATGGGTTCCCCTCTGTTGTTTCTTGTTCTCAGGCGTGGCCGGCACAGCTCCACTATTTGCTGTAACGTGTCCCTGTCCACCCTGTAACGCTCTACTATCTCCAGGTCTTGTAGCCCCTGGTAGGTTACCCTTGGTCTGAACACTCTCCTTCTCCTCCGAGACCTACGGTGGTTGTCAGCACCCTCCTCCACAACACCGTCTGTCTCTAACACATGCTGATGGATTACAGCCACGGCAGCACCCAACATGTACATTTTAAAAGTTCCCTGTGTGTTTACACCTATGGTGCGGCATTTGGGAATACACGGCTGTGTGTTGTGTGCATTCACACTTTATACTATTGTGCTGTGCACACCGATGATGTCATAGGGTGTGTTTGTATGGCCGTATCTGGGGGTTATCTTCCGTGTTTTACCGATGGAACTACAACGCTGTTGCCTTTGGTGTTGCATTACTCTTGCCTGCCATGGATTACCTTTCGACCTTCCCTTACTATTTCTGCACGTTGCACCAACTATTTTCTGGCATGCATCCTGCAGAGCACTGTCATGTGTACTTTCTGGGACATGGCATATCATGCGTTTTGTGTGCTGCCGCCGTTGTGCTGCCTGTCTGCTTTGCTCTGCTGTGTCAGGTCTTCTATCTTTGCAATCTGCTACCTCCCCTCCTTTCTTTGCATTCATATGCCTCCCCTATTCCGTTTTGCAGGTTTCTGCATGCAGAGTTGTCAGCTGCCGCCGATTGGCCTTCGTGGGTTGATTAGTGTTGATTGCTCATTAGTACTCCAATTACACTTCTTCTGCATTTTCTCATATTCTTAACATCACCTTCCTGTTTCCGATGTTGTTTGCGGGGTGAGCGTCACATGACTAGGTTAAGGGAATGTAGTCATCCTCGTGCACATGCACTTCTGCACGCATTGTGTGCTCTCAGCTGAACTATTACCCCACAGCCTGGTCCTGCAGCTGTGATTTGCGATGTACAGCCCAGGTTTGCTGTGCTCCAATGTGCTTCCTGCTACGGTGGCACACCCCTCTGCAGATGACATGTATTCCCTCTAAGCCACTCCTCAGTGTATTACCGCTGCGCCGTTTGGTACAGCCTTACGCCAGCGGGGGGATTTGCAATTCAGTATTATCTGCCTCATTTGCATGGCATTGACTACTAATTCATAGTTACCACGCCGAACACTGCCGAGAGTCCTTGGCAACCCTTGCACCGTGGTTGTGGCGTTCCATGCATACCATGGTGTATTATGCTGTGACCCTGCTGTGTATTACGCTGCTGTTTTATAACATTGTTATATTATTTCATTGTATTGCACCTTCTGCAAACATGTCCTGGGGTTCTGATGTGAGTTGCTGTGGACATGCCATTTAAGTTGTTATTTACATGTTGTGCATGTTTTCTTTTGACATTCTCTGTGTATTTCGCCATTGGCATATGGTAACAGTGTGACACCTGGGTCTGACACTCTTCCGTTACTCCTATGTTCTGTTTGGGAAAATGTAAACCGTTTTTTTTTTTGGTTTACATTGCCGTGGGCTTATGCTACACCTGCGCCACTTCGTGAATCGCTATATGCCTTCATTTGCATGGTGCAACACCGCACATGGGGTGTTTAGCATACCTACGCGGGGGCTGCGCAGATCCGGCGCACGCCGGTAGTGCACGTTGGATTGGATCGTACCTGAATCGCTCAGCGGCCATATTTGGCATTGTAATGCCTACGCTATGCATGCGCCTGGCGCAAGGTTCATGAATCCCGGGGAATATTTTTTCATAACATTTTGCAAGCACTGTTCTATAACTCAAGTCCTGTACTTCCTGTGGTAACAGTTTTGCTATGCATGTCTACTAAAATATGCCATCTTGCAGATGCCACTTTGTTTCCTAATCTGCAAACTGCTGTTTATTATATATTAATGTTAGTATTAGAATATTGTTAATACTGCTAATCTGTACTTGTACAAACAGTTATATCTCTGGATCTGTTTATCCCACACAGCTATTTTTTTGTTATTTTTGTCTAACACCCAATACCTCTCTAGGCCTCCCAGCATGACTATTACACTCCATGTTTGCATTATTAATAGAGATATGGAAAATATTTAATAATTTTCATTACTTTCCAGAAGTACTTTTCAATTACTCAGGCCCTGTCCATCCATAGTGATAAGTTCACTGTCTACATTCACCAAATCATGTCAGTTTTCACTGGGCACATTTACCAAATCATGTCAGCTTTCACTGGGCACATTTACCAAATCATGTCGGCTTTCACTGGGCACATTTACCACATCACGTCAGCTTTTACTGGGCACATTCACCAAATCATGTCAGATTTCACTGGGCACATTTACCAAATCATGCCAGCTTTCACTGTGCACACTCACGAAATCATGTCAGCTTTCACTGGGCACATTTACCAAATCATGTCAGCTTTCACTTGCCACTTTGTTCTCTGTTGCAGAGGGTGCTATTCTTAATATACTGCTGTTAATATGCACATATTGCTAATACTTATAGCTGCAGGGAAAAAGCTGTACACCTCAGGGTGAGTGCTTATTACTCACCTCCTTTGTGCCATTTTACTACCATCCTATATGTATAACAGGTATTTTGAACCATGCTTGCTGTTAAATCAGTTAATACTTTATGATGACATTTGATAAAATATGGCATTTTCCACACCGTTTCCATAAGTTTTCACAAGCAATGTTCAACACCTCAGGGACTGTACATCTCACATGCACTAGTTCCCTGCTTGTACATAATAATTCATATTAACTTGCAGATTACATATGTCTCCCTGATGTTGAGGCTACCATTATGGAAATATTAGCACTAAATTTGAAAAATCTGAAAAATATTCAAAAATACTTGAGTGTGTGCATGTTGCCTACCTTCATTTTGTTCCATTTTATTACTATCTTATGCACGTGACCATACACTTGTAGCCTTGCTAACTGTATTTACACAGTAACAAAATATGAAAAATGTTATATTTTCCATAATCTGTACCAGCAATCACCAATGCTCATGAAACATGCATATCATGCTGTGCCTTTCACAGGATAGATTTATTAAAACCGGCAGGCTTGGAGATAACAATTCAGTCTTTATTGGCACTGCCACCATTTTTGACATATTACCATTAACACACAACTATTCCTAATACGTATAACTTCTGGAACAAAAAAAGCTGTATAGCTCAGGTTATCTGCTTCTTACACAACTCACTACAGTGCCTATAGTAACATTTACTGATTAGTGAAAAGAAGAATTTTCCAGAGAAATTTGCTGCAACATTCTATACCCCACAGCAATGAAAGGCAGATAATAGTCCATAGAGCTATGAACCTTGACTCATTGGTAATAATAGCTCAATGGCATAGTGACTGTCCACCTTGAGTGGGAGCTGTACTGTGACTGACTGACAAATGGAAAATGAAAGTGTCTATAGAAATGTATTTTAGCTTGCTACAAACAATAACAAAGGATGTTCCCACCACCATCACCAAAACAACAACTAAAGATATCTAAGATAAAATGCAGCAATGTAATGACATTAGAGTGGAGCTGTGATATAAAGCAAGGCTCAACAACGGCATGCTTGCAGAGCCCAACATTTAAAACTATACTTTTGAATTGAAAAAAGTAACACATATCATTAGCAGCAGAGAGGTACTGGAGGGTTGCTCTGATATAAACCAAGCTAAGGCGCTGAAATGTATGCAGAGACCAACTAGCAACAGATTGTATGATAATTACACCCCCAACAAATGATCATATTGATTATACAGGTGATCAACATAATGTATCAATACACTTTGGCTACATCAAGAGAGGTCGGGGTGAAAAAGCAGTGCCTTCATATAACTACCATGTGATTCTTTCTTTCCTTCAATCTAGAATACTTGATGTGACATAGTGTGTCTCAAACCAGATTTCCAGCAGAAAACTCATTACAGACAGAGTAGAACCATAGTTCCAAAAATATAGAATAAGTCCACAATTTAATTTTTCCCACAAAGAAATCATTCAGGAGCTGTCAGCTTACACACAGCAGCTAGTTAGTTGGGAGTCATCGAGGCATTGTGCAGAAATATAAATTGTTGGTCTATACATTTGGAGAAGGCTAAAGATTTTTAGAATTTTTACCAAGCACCAGACAGTCATGCTAAGTATTAAGCTCATTAAGATGTAAAGACCAGCAATGAGAAATACGTATATATGAATAAAATATAGAGTTTAAGACTGAACTGTAAAGTTATGAAGAATGATGGTTTTTGGAGCAACATAGCTAAACAGATCAAATATTGGAAAATCACATCTAAATAACTTTGAGAATTTTGATGCCACTATCCTAATTAGATTCAGTTGCAGCAGTAAGCTTTTGCTAAGATTCCAATGGTCCACCAGGACTGAGTTTAAAATGAGATTACCATTCTCACTTCTGAGGTACAGACAAACATCTTGGAATATTTCAAAAACAGTAATACTCAAACTAGTTTAATAGAAACAAATCAGTAAACAGAACTAGTTTATTTATAAGGTTTTGTGTGTCTAGAAGTAAACATTTAGTGAAAGAGTGAAGTTTGCCAAAGTGGCCCAAAGATTTGTCTAGAAAGATACAGACCTGTTATAAAATCTATCGGTGTTAGGATTTCACCAGGGTGGCTTGTTTTTTGAGTTTGTCCTGTGCTTATTTTGGATAGGTAGCACTGCCTATATGCAGCTGTATACACAATTGTAAAGGATTTTTGTGAATGACTTCACATAGGTAGTAGTGTTCCCTGGGTTTGGGGGAGCTTGAAATTTTGCCAGGGTGTCACTTAAAAGTAGCAAGTTTGTCTTGGAATAATTTCTTAAAGTTCCAGGATTATCTAGTGTCCCAGATTTTATTTCGAAGGAGACAGCTTTATGATCTGACCTGACCAGAGAGGACATTATATTTTAGTGGGGTGAGAGGGGTGATTCATTTCCTCATATTGGTGAGGATGAGGTCAAGGTTGCTGGCACCCCTACTGGACATACAGGTTAGCTGATCCAGGGCATTCATATTGACAACGTCCAGGAATCTTTGTGCCTGCAAGTATGAAGTTGTGTATGTTTCCCATTTTATAGCAGGTTAGTTGAAGTCACCAATGAGTATGATGTTGGATGGAATGGAAAGTGACACAAGTTAATTTAAGTAAGTGGTATATGGGTTCCCTAGGTCATAGAGGGGGATGTACAGCTCACAAGGATATAGTAAGGGACCTTGCTTATGGGGTTAGACATAGAGACACTGTGAGCTGAGACTGAAAGTGTTGTGGTGCATATTGCTTTGAGGTTGCTGAGGATACTTACTATAATTTTGGCATCTTGAAGGCTTTTGAGGTTTTGATTTAGGTCAATTACTTTAAAGAGGTTCAGCATATGAGGATCTATGTCTTTGCCCTGTAGTTTTTTTTTTTTTTTTTTTGTGGTAGATGCTGTGTAGTGTTGTGTGCTTCTGACAACCTGTTTGGTATTTGTAGTGGCTGTATATGAAAGCCTTGCCTCGAGAGACATTGTATAAGAATGTATAAGTACATCCCTCACATTTTGTATCAGATTGTTTTAGAATTAGCTAGTTCTCAGAAAATGCAGATGCCCATTTCTAACAAGCTGGCTACAGAGACAGTAAAAAGTGAGGATCCATGGTTTCAGGTACAAATATAGTGAGTTACTGGGAGAGTGGTACTAAGGTTTTCTATGCTCCTCTTTGTATAACCACTGTCAGGGGTAATAAATAATGCTAGGTTGCTACTTGGCTAAAAAGCACAGTCTTAGTCTAATCTCATGGGGCAATGCCCTCTTTGCACAAACTTGGTACTCGTTTAAGAGCTACATGCTTAGGCACCATACCACTCAACTCTACAGATTTTCACAGACTGTCCAGATTTTTGCCTCATATTTTTGGTCCATTTTTCATAAAATTGTGTTTTACTGGCAAATTAGTAGCAAATCATTAAAAATTGTAGTTAGAAAATAATGACAGACATTTCAGTTTCAGACTTCATAACCTTCAGAAAATTCATGCTAATGCAAAACCTGTTATTCTATCAACTTTCTAAGTTTGTAAGAGCAATATTTAAAAATAATCCCTATTTTGGGCCTTTCTCCCACTTTTATTTATGGCTTTATCCATATTTCTTGCTCTAAGAGGTGAGAGGCATGTTAGGAACTATTCGGGGTAGTTTTTATAGGGCAGTCAAGACTCTAATCACCAACCAAATTAGGCTCCTGGCCAATCAGAACAAGCAGACTCTAAGGTTTCCTCAGTGATTTTCAGCACAGAAGAGACCAGACTACACCCTACTGTAACCAGAGGACAGACCTAAATTTTCTAACTATGAGCCACTAAACTGGAGATTAAAGTACAGTAAATAGTCTTTTGGCTTTTCCTGGTTAGGGATCACCACAGCAAAACTCCAGTCTGCTCATGATTGGCAGTGGATTTTATAGTGATGAGTTGTCAGCCCGACGACCAACCTTCAACGAAGGCATGCCCATTCACGCTCACACCTACCTGCATGTCTTTAATGTCACTTGACCACTAACGACATGCAACCAAGTTAAATCTGAAAAATTAATTTTAGTTATTGTAGTTACTATGGTGCTGCTTACTGTGATGGATTTGAAATCTTCTTAAGACACTCAGTCTTGCTGGCTGGATTCTGCTGAAATCAAAGTCTGGTTATAGTTGCATTTACAGTCTTGTTGCAGACAGAAGCTTGCAGAATGTACACTGATAAAAGAATATACTTTGCAGCACCCAACTCAGAGCAGTAACAAATAGCTTTTTATAACAAACTACACATACTAATGTTGCAGCTTTTAGTTATTGTTCTACTTTACTTCTCAATCAGCATGGATGTTATAACATTTACCTTGTGACAGATGTGTCCCTACCAATACCCCTAACATAACTGGATTCATACAGATCTTTATATACAATTTTAGTCATGCACACACATATACATTTCCTCTTGGTATTCTATTTTTGGAGAATTGCTCATCCTGTAGAAACAATACTGATGGTTGCAGATGCTGACGCAAATGCTTTCTTAATGATATTATTTTTAAGCTTCCTTGTTTAACAATGTCCTGTCACATTTTTGCTGAATTTATAAGAGGCCAGCTTTTCTGACAGTGTGAACATCCTGTTTTTGTCTTTAGTATTCTATTTGGATCTTTGTATAAGAACATCTGTTCTTGTGCAAATGCTGAGAAGTGCAGAAAAGCATGCTTTTTAAGGAAACACATTGTAGCAGTGTCATATGATAGAAACATGTCCTGTTGTCCATTCTTTAAAAAAAAAAACAGATTTTACATTTTTGCTCTCACTGACAATGAAATGCATACATCCTGTTTTAAGTCTGTAAGGAAAGATGTCAATTCGGCAGATTCCTTATTTTCCAAGTCACAGTCATTTAGTATGGATGCTAATCACATATTGCTAAACTCTATTTCTACATTTAAGCAAGCTTTATCTTATACCTTATTCATGTTGCATATTTGTAGCAAAGTTACTTTCAACCTTAGTATATTGTTGAGCACACTCTAAGAACATCATAAACCAAACAGCCAACAATTAAAAGCAGGCAGAACTGCAGAAACTCAACAGTTGATTACAATGGCAAAAAAAACAAAAGCACTTTAAAGTAGATAGTGCAAATAGTCTGCAAACAATGCACAAATATAAAAGCAGTACTAGTATATTTCAAGACGGCACAGTGGTGCAACATTAGCATTGTTGTTTCACAGCAAGAGGTTCTCTGGTTCAATTCTCAGCTGGGGTGCCTTCTGTGCAGAGTCTGCATGTCCTCCCTGTGTTCATGTGGGTTTCCTCTCATGTTACAAAGACATGCATCTGGAGTGTTTCTCCCCGAGCCGCCACTGAAAATTGGCTTTGTTCCAAGTCAGTCTTTCCCGGTAAACAAATGTTAAATAAATAAATGTTAAATCAAGACAAGACTGCAACACAGTAACATAAAGAAATTTAGCTGTGGATGGAACTGTATTCATCTCCACAATCAAATACAGTGGCAAAAACGACAGCACAAACTAATTAAAGTGCCAAAAAATCTGTAAATAATGCATAAATATAACATAAACACAGGTCTATATCACTTCAGCAAACCATCGCCTCAATGAGCAGTATTTCTGTGGAAATGCTGTTCATTGAATTCTTCTTATGTGGTGGCTGTGCCCCCCCCCCCCACACTCCTGCTAAACATATATACCAACTCCGAGATCACACTACAGTGGGGAAAGGGCAAATTTCCCAATTCTCACTGTACCGCAATGTCAGTATGAACAGTTTAATGAATGTCACGTTCAATGTAATTGCACTGAAAATGCTATTTGATGAACTGATTTTTCGCTGAACTGATAGGGACCTCAGAAACACCTGTATGTTTTGAGCTAAAGTGAAAAACTGCACTGTAATGGTTTTCTGAGCCTGGCTTATCAGTTATTTAGGTAGAATGTGTCTACCCATTTTAATGGTAAGCCTGTACACAAATGCCAGTAGTACAGTAAATTATAGGTACAGAAAGGCAGTTGTTTATACTGACAGAATGATGTTCCAGCACTTTATTGGTAAAGTAGTAGTACTACACTGATCAGTAATAGGCACCGGATATATTACACCCTGAAGACGTTTCCATCTGAGCACCTTGTTAAATAACATATCACAGCATAGCATAGCTTTACATGTTGACAACTGGACTGTTCCTCATAGTTTTGGAGGATTTTTGCTGCTGTAATTGTTTTTCATATGACTTAATTACACCTAACTTTGGGTTATGTAGTTTATACATTGGTTTTATGTAAAATCTGCCTCTTTCTCACCTCCCTTCCTTTGTCATTATCTTTTTGTTAAAAAAAAACTTATTTTATATTTATTCCTCTCTCTTTATTTACAGTTATGGACAGCAGCTGCCTTGGCAGTGCCAGTGACTAGGCATAGTTCCACTGTCCCACTGTAAACCCAATCAGTATCTGCCCTGAACAGGCTGGGGTTGCCTCCCTGGTGACTGAATGAGTGGATAGTAATCTTCCATCTTCCCTTGCCCTGGTGGTGTTTCTCTTTCTGGGAGTGTTGCTGTTCCCACCACTGGCTCTCTCAAGGGTGGGGGATATGTCACCCACAGGTGAATAGTGAAAGTAGTAATGGTGGGGAGCACCTGGAAAGACTCCTCTTGTGACTAGTATAGACACATCCTTGCGTAGCCAGGAAAGCAACACCTCAGCCAGAACACAATGGAGACAGTGGACAAGGTACTGTATGACTTCACTCTGTGGATGACACAGTCAGGGAGGAAAAGGAGACCATACCCATCCTATCCCTGTTCCCACTGTATCCTTTTCTATTATGTCCATGCCCTCCCCTGTTTGTTGTTCAAGAGAGCCTATCACCAGTGTTTTCCCTTTGTTTGTCTGATGTGCCTAAATTACATTGTCCTTACACCCCCCAGTGTGTCAGCACCTAACATGCCATTTTTGTCTCTGTTATGTGTTTTTGTGTTTGCCCCTGCTACCTACCCTCATTCTCTTACTTCACCTTTACCTTCCTTTACATCCTTCTTGACATTTTCCTCTTGGAAAAAAGGGCACATGTACTACAAAAAAAAAAATAATAATAATTACCCTCCCTCCCCCTCCCCCTTCCCATTCTTTCCATACCTATTTCCCTTTTGTGCTTCCCTTTTCTGGATTCCCCTTTTTCTTAGTGTCCTATACTCCCATTTGTATCCCTTATTCTGGTCAAAAAATAAATGTAAACAGTGCAGTGTCCCCAATACCACTTTTCTTGTTTTATGGCTTTTTAGCGATTGCGCACATGCTGAGGTATGTACACCCTCCAGGCTCATCAATGTTGTTTGTAAGATTACTGAACTACTTTTGTGGCTTTCTGTCCTCACCACAGATGCTGCTCTTGGCATTGGTGGGATTAGTAATTAGCTGCAGTTTGAGCTTAGACTTTTCAGTTGTTAATTGATAATGACTTTTGAGACAAATCACACCCAGATGATAAACAATGGGAGAATACCTGCCATTGCAGTAAGCATGTTTCTAAATCACAGTGCATGTGTCCTTTCTGTTTGTCACTGCACAAGCTGTCCCAACATCCCAGTAAACTTCTGAACATACTTTAGTAGGGCACTGACAGTTAAGAACCATAAACTACTAGTGACCCACAAGGCCTTAGTTCTAAAACTCTCTAACAAAGCTAGCTGATAACTAAGTAACCTATTTAAACAATCTAGTAAAACATTCTGACAAAAAAATGCTAACAACTAAAGCATTTGCAGTAGTTGAAGTGGACCTTACAAGAACTGCCTGCTCTTTTTCAATCCCATTTACTACTGCTCCACTCTACAACAGATATATGTGACTTATAATAACATAATCTTGAAGCTTTTATAAAAAAAAAAGAAAAAAAAAACATCTAGACTTGAGTTAACCACCATGGTGACAGAAGCAACAAAAGTATTTGCTGATCATCATAAATAATGATGACAAAAAAAATACATTCATAAGAATTAAGACAGCATATGTCTTAATGACGGTTCTTGTGTTACGTTAGCAGTTGTAATAATCAGTACGTACAATCATCATTAATATTCATCATAGCTGAATCTGCCACAATATAATATTTCAACCAAATGTTGACACCAGTGATAGCCACACAACAGTAATATTTGCTGGGATAAATAGTCATAATAAAATTTAAGTTTCCATGTTACTGATCCAGGTTATGCCATATACCTCTACAAAATCTAAGTAGGTTTTGTCATAAGTGGTACAGCAGTCACTTATAATCATCATGGTTGAATCTGACAGAAAAATTAAATTCCAACAATGGCTGCCATAAGAAACAGACATCCACACATACTTCTCAACTGTCCAAATTTTCACAGAATGTCCAGATTTTCGCCTCATATTTTTGTTCTATTTCTCATAAAATTGTGGTTTTCTGGCACGTCACTGGCAAATCATTGAGGACTGAAGTCAGAAAATAATGACAGACAATTGAGTTTCAGACTTAATATCCTTCAGAAAATTCATGCTAATGCAATACCTGCTATTCTATCAACTTTGCAAGAGCAATATTTAAAAACTGTCCCTATTTTTGGGCCTTTGTCCCCCATTATTTGTGGCATTGTCCAGATTTTTTGCACTGAGAGGTTGAGAGGTATGATAAGTGGGTTTTGCTGAGGTAGACAAACATAATATAAAACTGATTATTAGCTTACTTGACCTACAACAACCATTAAATGCTTACTTTACATTTTGCTGGAACTTGTAAAATATCACCTCAGAATGTAAAAACTGAGTCAAGGCCAATAAAACTGAAATATAGCATCAAACAGAATCTGTTACCTAAAACATTGAATTGGTTGCAATATATCACATGAACTTCAGTAAAGTGCAGACTCAGTTTCCCATGAGAATTAAAATATGAAAGTATGATGTATAATAATGTAATAATGTTAATACATACTGAGAAAAGTGAAAGCTAGATATGAGAAAACTGTCCCCTTTGTAAAGTTATATATCCAGTATTTAAGTCAAATGTCAGTTAGGTATTATGATAACTACATGCAGAGTACAATAAACATAGCCATCTGGAATATAGCTAAACAAGGTCAGTGGCCTTAGAATCTTAATCACAATAACAGCCACTGAGCATATCCAGTCTCCTGTCAAGCATTGCCACTCCAAGTCTCACCTAATTCAGCATGGATGGATATCATAAAAGTACTGTCAGATACTTAATATATAATGTATAGTGCATGCCTGTTCTATGGGGGCCATATAAGCTAATCAGCTAGAACAATATTGTCACAATAAAGCACTGGTTTGATATATGTAATAGCCAATAATTACAATTAGAATGGCAGACAATAGAAAGTAGTTATGTTTCTACCTAACATCCATTAGTATTCCACATCCAATCATGCAAGCTAACACACAAAGTTCTTTCCAGCACAATATGCAACAGTTTTTTTTCACCAGCTTCACAACTGGTTCTTTTTGTATGATGTATGAGGTCAGTAGAATGTAACATTGAGTAACACTGTCACCTCACAGCAACAGGTCCTCTGATTCAGACCTCTCTGGGGTGCTTTCAGTGTGCAGTTTCCATATCCTTTCTTTATTTGCATGGGTTTTCTCCAGATACACCAGTTTTCTCCCAGTATCTCAGCAACATGCAGTATGTGAACTTGATGAGCCTAACTTGTCCATAGATGTGGTGTGAGATATGGAAGCAAGGTCTGATACTCTACTTCTGCTTCTTAGTTGCTTAGTATCCCCATCTTATTGCTTATGTAGCCATACTGGGAGGCACAGTCTTTGCCAATATAAAGTCTCTGTCAAGTTGATAATACTTCAGTGATGGGAGCAGCAGCTTGTTCAGCAAGCATTTCCTCTCGATTGTGGAATATCCAGCCTCTGCATCACTTAGCTTAACTTGAGACGGAAAGCATATAGTGGGTTCTTCCTCCTCAAACTCCTGTGAAAGTAGTGTCCTTAGGCCTACCTCTGATACATCAGCATTACCTATGAAGGTTTTACTGAAATATGACAATGCTAAAACTGGAACTGAACTTAATGCTTTCTTTAACTGTTTAAAGGCATCACCTTCCTCCAGTATCCATTTTACTTTAAGGGTCTTCTTTTCCTTCAACAATTCTGTAAGAGGGCATACCATACATGCAAAATGGGATACAAAATTTCAGTAGTGCCCAGCTATCCCTAATAATGCCCTCATCCCCTTCTTAATGCTTGGAATAAGCCAATTTTTCACTGCTTCAAGCTTTTCTTTCCAGGGCTTGGCAATTCCGCTTTCTATTAAATGTCTTAAATATTTTAATTTTGTCATGCCTAACCTGCTCTTGGAGGCATGCAACTTCAACCTGGCTAGTTTGATGAATGTCTTACACAGTGTACGCTACATGGAAGTCTCATTCCTCAGAGTCTGTTATGATGTTTTCTAGGTAAGTGGGAATATATTTGACATAGAGCTTTAGAACTTTGTCCATTGGTGTTTCAAAAGTCACAAGGGAATTATACAGCACAAAAGGAAGGACAGAATACTGAAGTAAGGCCTCAGGGATTGAAAAAGATGTCTTTTTCCCTGGCTTCATCTGTTAGAAGGATTTGCCTGTACTCCCTTGTCATATTAATGCAGTCAAAAATCTTGATTTGCCCAACCTTTCTATTAATGTTTCAGTTAAGACTATTTTCCTTAGTTTAGGCATTCAAAGAGTACACTTCTTTTAAATCTAGGGTCAAATACCCTTTCTCCCAACCAAGCATCTAGTTCTTTCTTACAAGACACCAAGGAATTCAAGTTTCTTAATCAGAGTGTTAGAGAATTGCCCCACATTCCAGCTCTTATATGAAATGTTATAGCAAGGAAGTTAAAATTCAGCCACAAAACCAACACTAATTTGTATTCCTAGAGCTGAAGTATGGAGATGAAAATGAAACCCCTGTTATAGCTCCATTGATAACATTATGATTACTTTTATAAATCAAAATTAATTTCTCTCTTACAAGACTGTAGCTGATTCTGAACAGAGTGACAGAATTTTTTTAACATCTCCCTGTAACTCAGATGCTTCACAGAGTACGTCTGTCTTGCGAGTACATCTGCCTTGTGAACACCTTTGGATTCTTTCCAACCTGTTTATAATTTTTATTATAAATGCAAACTGCCACTTTATATTCCAAGATAGGTCTTGCAATAGATTTGTAGATTGGGAGCAGTACTCCTGCTCCCCTGCTGTTGATGGTCCTTAGTATTATTTTTATCTCATAATAACACTTCTTGATGACATCATTCATGTATGGAGCAAATTAAAATGCCTTCTCTAGCAGCACTCCATGGTCTCTCACAGTCTCTGCCTCTTCTAGAATATTATCACCAACTGCGTAAGGTTAACAATTATTTGTGATTTATCAAAGTGTTTTACTTAAAAAATTTTTGGTATAAAATTATATATTGCATAATTTAACCCAATGTACAAGCTGGTCCAACATATTCTGCAGTTTAAACTGACCATTTACTGGGGTTACTATAACTCCTATTTGCATGTCATCTGCATTTTTGCTGCTAGTAATGTCTTTTACCTGTTGATAACAAGACATAAAAATAATAAACAATGTGGGACCAAGCACAGACCCTTGGGGGACTCCTGACTTATTTTTGTAACTATCTGAATAACTACTGCCTATTCTAATTTTGCTATCCTGTTTTCAAGCCAATTAGCTATCCACCTCCCCAGACATCCATGCACCTTGTACTGGGACAAAAGGTTCAATTCCACTGTGAGGGACAGTGTGAAGCATCTTTGCCAAATCAAGGTAAACAACTAAGCCCTGTTCCTTAACTTTCCAAACACATTGGTAGAAATTCAATAAGTTTGTGAGACGTATGTTCCATGTTGAGAAATATCTTTGCACATGGTCATTTTATTACTTAACAACTCTATTCTTTCAAAGCACTTACCCAATATGCAAATTAAACTTATAGGTCTATAGTTGCCCAGGAAATTATATTTTCCCCCATTTAGAATTGGAAAAAAATCATTGCCTCTCTCCATAATTCTGGGACATAACAGCACTTTAAGTTTTCCTGAAATAGAAATAGGCATCCAATCATACTATCAACAATATTAATCAAAAAGAAACTGTCTAGTCCATCTGGCCATCCCGAAGTTGTAGTTTTATAACCCCAAATGCTCTTGTTTAGATCGATAAGGTAATTATAGGTCATATATCATTGCCTTCAAATTCAGCTGCATCATTGCAAGTACTGGCTAATGACTGACTGCCAGTAAATTTGTCTCCAAGCAATTTAAGTAAGGCACTAGTTTCTGTTACTAAACAGTTATTTTCAACGTTACTTAAACTTTGATTGCTTAGTCATATGGTATCTATCAAATCATTACTAAACCTGATTGTTCTACCAGTCTTAGGGTTTAACACACTGGGGATGTTCCAATTGCTTTCCCACTCTTCTGACACACCACTTTTAAACATTTTTGCATTCCCTCTTGTCTTCACTGTGGCTCTGGTAGTCTGTTAGGTTTTAAGTTAACATTTTTTTCTGGAATGGTCTCAATATAGTGTTGAATCAGGTTTGATCTAGCAGGTAGTTATGAAAACATTTCATAGTTTCCTGACAGAGACTACCCTAGTTTTTGTAGCTTACATATTGTGTTCTCTACTTGTACTGCAGGCACAGAAGTTAGTTTTCTTTGTCTATGAGTTTCATCAGTTTGTGCCATTAACCTAACTACAGAGCTTGCATTTCTTCCTGTGGATTCAGAATGCTAACATGGCGTGTCTATTCTGGCTTTTTTTTTATCTTACCCTACAGTTTAAATTATTACATTTTTTCAGTATTTCAAAAAGACTGACATTTAGCTGATTTTTTTCCTGCAGTGGGGCCATAACACCTGGTCTCTAGTGTTGAGCGCTCTCCTTGTTGTGTATCCTGGGCTCTTTCCATATGTTCCTGTAATATGGGCATCACCACTTTCAAACTATCTTGTTTGTTAGTATCATGTTCTATGACACTTTTAAATGGGGTTTCCTCTTCTTCCTAAATTTCTCTGGCAATATATAACAGTCAGTGAGGATGCCTGATATATATTAAGTCAAAAAATGAATCCTGTCAAGGCTTGTGGTACTTATAGTATTAATTGGTCTGGTCTGGCCCCAGCTTTTACATTTTACCTCACTAACTTTTCTCAGCACAGATTTTAATGTTCTGTTACAATAACCCATCAACTGTCTGAGGGTGTTACAGATGTTTTTAATTGTTGACATTGAAACACTGAAACAACTGGTGCATTTTTCAGGACATAACTGGAGGTCACTGAATATTTCCTTAGAATACTACTCTGGAAAATAATAAAACTAACTCCAAAAGTGTAGCTTCAGGGTACTCAGTTGCATAATCCAAAATAATCAAGATATACTAAAGTGTATTGCTAGATCTTTTTTACAATATTTTAGTCACCAAAATAGTGACTCAACATCCAGCATACATAAGTCATAATTATCACTACTTTATGTCATAACACAACTGATAAAATCAAATAAAAAGAAAAATAATAATAAAAAACACTGGAAACATTAACTACATGAATAAGAACAGATGCTTTGTCTTAATATACCTAAACCATTTCTAACCTAATCATTCATCTCCAGCATTGCTAGATTTTATCAATTTACTATCAATGTGTATAGCAATATGTTCAAATGACAAATCTATGATAGCCATTGGAATAAAAGGATTTATAAAGCCTGAGTGAGTGTTTGCCTTCTGGTATTCAGGGCATTCACTACAGAAGATATTGGTTGATATAATGGCTAATGTATGTATTTCACAGTCACACAGTACAGGGTTTGATTCACACCTTAGGGTAGGAAATTGGATAGGCTTAAAATGGCCCACAAGAGCAGCTAGCCTAGTACTAGCCTATGAACCTAAGTTCTTAACTTCTTTATTTTCCTGAACAATAAAACTCTTGGTAGAATCTATGCTTTAGTCTTGTCCACTCCTAGGTGTCCTCCTGATACAACACTATTTGCTAGCCTCATCAACAAAGTTTCTCAAAGATTTAGGCATGAATAGTTGAAGTACTAATTCCTGTCTATTCCTGTCTATCCTTATTCTGTACAACAAATAATTTTGCAACTCAGAGTATGAGAAAAAAGTAGGAACAGTTTGTTCATCTTCATCCTGTACAACTATAGCTATATTTTCTCTTGTTTTGTTCAAAGTGTCACCTTCCCATTTTGCCTTTTTAAAGTACATCCAGTTTACCTGCAGGGTAGAGGGCTCCAGAGTCTCTACAGGACCAGCCTATCATTGTGTGTAGTGGGGGAGGGGGTGATGGTTAAGGTGTTTGCCTCACAGACACAAGGTTTAGTGCCTGATTCTTACCTTTAAAAGAAAATTGGATAGGCTTAAAATGGCCCACAACAACAGCTAGTCTAGTACTTACCTGTAGACTACTAATTAATTTTGGGTTTGTCTCCATGTGATTTTTTGGCACATCTCTAAAGCCTTTGACTGCTTTCCATTTCATCCCATTCCAAAACATTTATATGAATCTAACATAAGTTGTTATACTGTCAGATGAATTATAAATTGGTTGACTGCCAGCCATGAATGTGTTAAAAAACAATGTGCATTCAGACTATTTGCCAGTAACATCTGGCATCTCCCAAAGGTCAGTTCTTGGCCCAATGTTGTTCAAGAAAGCAGCACCAGGAATATGTCGGCCAAGGAGGAAATAACCAAAAAAAAAAAAACAAAATGAAAACAAACATGGTAACCATCCTCTCAGTTTAAGGTTAAATTAAATATTTTATTAGTAATATCAAAACTTTTCAGAAGACGATTTCTTTTTCAGTGCCTAAGTACAAATAATACATCACTTAAAATTTATATAATGAACAGTGGCAGCGTACCAGCTTTGAGGCATATCTAGTTATCGGGATTGTCACAAGAGGGTTGCTATTGTAAAGATGCCGACACATGGAAATAGATACCCAGAACATTTGAAGAAATGGAGAAACTTAATCTAAAGTTAAGTCATGAGTACATGATGCTTATGAATTACTTTTTCTCAGATATTGAAAAAATGTGAGAGAGACAAATGAACTTCAGACCAACATACTGAATTCATCTTCAGTTTCTAGCTATTTGACATTATTTAGTGAAATGCTAGATTCCATCAAGCATTTTGAAGATGGATTGATTTCAATTAAAAAGAGAAAACTAATTCCTGATCTTAATGACTTTAAAAATGGGCATATTTTTTTCTTGTCCCAAAGCATAAGATAGATTGACTATGCAGCCAGTCAATGTGAACCATCAAGAACTACGTTCAATCAATACAATAGCAGAGGGTTATACATCTTTATATAATTTAGACGTATTTTATACAACTTCAGGAAATGCTGGAATGGAGCAAAATCAAACACCATTTCTATTCCAGAGTTCCCCTGAGATTCCTGCTGATAATTTTTTATTTATTTATTTATTTACATTTGTTGACTGGGAGTGTTCGACTAGACGTAGGTCCATTTTCAGCGGAAGCCCAGGGAGAAAAGCTCCACAGTTAAAATAAACAGACAGTAGTTACACTGGATTACATAGCGATTAATATGAGTAACATTCATGGTGAGAGAGAAAGAGAAAAAGCCACTAATGATCTTCCATTGACATCTTATGCTGGGCTGAATAATAATATTGTTACATCTAAGTTTTTTAGCCAGATCATTTCTGGATGTGGTTCAGTTACCTGAATGAATACCACCCAGCAATGCCAAGACATCCCAGATAGGGCAAGGGAGAAGCAAAAGTCAGAAAAGATTAACCAACAACAAGCAAAGAAATGTATAAGTAGGTCCACACACGTGAAGTTAAATTGACAGTAACAGGTAGATGTTCAGATTAATATTATTAATTTATCTGAAGTTGCTATTTCTAAACATATGGAAAATGTGCTGAAGAAAGGCCCTTCATTTGTTCCTGTTGCATCTGCTGACTTAAGTGAAGCATTGACAGAACTCAGGTTATTTGTGACAAACCTGAATTTAAAATGTTAAAAGCTCTTGGCTGTTGAAACGTTAAAGTACCTTTATTCCAGTTTGTCAACCACTTCTCACTTTTCAAAATATGTGTGAGCAACAATTGTATGATTTATTTAACATGAAAATTAACAGAAATTTTTATAATTTTAGATAAAAATATATGATATTAAAATAAATGCAACTGAATGATAGTATAGTAATTAAACCAGCCAATAAGGGATATACAATAGTTACATTAAATAAAATTGATTATGAAAATAGTATGAATAATTTATTATATGATGCTCTCATGTTTAGAAAGGTGGATTTTTTTGTTGATAAACTAAAACATAAAGTGAAGAGTTGTTTGTATGATTTACAACTAAATGACGTTACAATATTAGATTTGTAGACATACAGTTGTTTCAAAAACTGTGATACCATTTATATATGGTTTACCTAAAATACACAAAGATCCTATTTTAAAACATCTTGATCTGTCTTGCAACCTTTACTATTCCATGTGAACAGTTATATTAAAGACAACATAGATTTAGTTATGAAACTATCTAGATGGTATCGTAATGTGACAAAGACAGAGTCTTTACTCATGGTGATGGAAGTTAATTATCTTTTTCACAGTTATTCCTAATGAAGTGGGCATATAAGCTATAACAGAACATCTTTGTCAGTTCACTGATAAGACTAGCAGAGATATTGAAACTATTCATATTTTATTAAATTTAGTTCTTAATAATATTTTTTTTTATTTGAGAAGGATTTTTATTATCAGTTGACGGGAGTAGCCTTGGGAATATTGCACTATCTAGATGGGAGAATAAATATATAGTTTTGATAAAAATATTCTGTATTATGACAGCATTCTTTTTTATACACATTTTGTAGATGACATTTTTTTCTAATATGGGACGGTAATGAAAGTGATTTGAGCAATTTTATTTCATTTCTACATGGTATGACAGATTCTTTTAGGTTTAATTTTTTTTATTCAATGAACTCTATAAATTATTTAGATGTATGTACTTACATGGAAAATGGGGAACTAGGAACTAAAATCTAAAAAGATGTACAAGCATGCAAATATTTGCATTATAATAGTATGCATCCCAGGTATACTTATAGTGCTATTGTCCATGGTTGATATTTGAGAGCAAGTAGATTAAATAGTAAAGATAATGATTTTATTGTTGAAATTGACAACATGATTAGACAGCTTGATAACAGAAATTATGATGAAGAAATACTAGAAATAAAATAAGAGTTATAAATGAATGTAAGACTGTTGCAAAACCTTATATTTTATCGGCACTATGTGCAATGTGTTCATTATGTAACAACATTTAATAGGCTTACTAATTTTATTTAAAACATATTATTCATAATAACTGATCTATTCTTACGTCTAATCTTGAGATTCAAAATATTATTGGTAATAATCCTATTTTTATACATAAGAGAGAAATGAATCTCAAACAAAACCTTTGTTATAAGGAGCAATGTTGTATACCTCCATCCAATATTTTAACAAGATCTGCTATTCTATCTTTTAACTGTCAGTTTAGTAGTTATATTAAAAACGAACAATATATTTATGCACCCAGTAACAAATAAAGTTTTCTCATTTAATTGTTTTGTTCCTTGTAAAATTGTTAATTTGGTCTGTATTTAGCAACCTGCGAAAAATGTAATTGTATCTATGTGGGAAAAACAAACAGGATGTTAAATGAACTTGTATCTGAACATGCCTCAGCTATATGTAGACAGAGCAATACAAATGTCCTAGCTAAGCATGTTATTGATAGTGAGATTGATCATAAATTTACATTTAGAGTGATTACCACCCTTCAAACAGACATTAGAAGGGGTGATATATCTTTAAAAACAGAATGTATTGAATACAAATAGATATTTTTTTTTGTGCAAATAAATATTCAGGTTAAAACAATACCATTAACATTAAGCCTATTTTGCAAATGAAATTTTTAGATATTTGGTTTTATATGCTATAATGTTAAATTATTTGATTTTATGTGTTTTACTTCTGCTTTATTATATGATATGTTCTTTATATAAATTTTAAGTGATGCATCATTTGTTCTTAGGCACTGAAGCCGACATCTTCTTGAAAGGTTTGTTATTACTAATAAAATCCTTTATTTAATCTCAAAAGGAGAGGATTGTTACCGTGTTTGGTTTCCTAATGCTGTTTTACCTCATTTGTTTTTTTAGTATTCCAAAGAGTACCACCTTTTGGGTGCACAAATATGCCGACAATTGCAAAATCAGTTTTATAACACAAGTCCAATACAGACAATCTTAATGTGCACTTATGTCTGATTTGTAAATAGGCCCAGGATACTGGATTAAAATTTGGTTTGGATAAGTATAAAATCGTGTATTTTTTTAAACAAAGATCAAAGGGATCTAACTTATTTGACAAATTTATTATCTGAAGAGGTCAAAGAATATAAACATATAGGAATTAGTATTGCTTCAAACTTATCCTTTAATCATAATGTTAAGGTTATCAGTATTAAAGCAATTAAATATATGGGTTACTAAGAAAACTCTCAACTAACTAGAGATGAGGAATGTTTGGTTACGGTGTATAAAACTTATATCAGACCCATTGCTGAGTATAGCAACATATTTTTCATACATACCAGAACCCAACTAAAAACCTTAGAAGGTGTTCAGAAGAAATTTACAAAGAGAATTCTGTTAATTAGCAACCTAGATTATGGGACAAGATATAAGCTCTTACAGCTGTTTTCTTTTTGTTATAGACATATTCAGGGTAAATTGATAGTGGACCAAAAACACAATGAATGCACCATCGAATCTGCACCCCGGAAGTGACACTATAGAGCAGACAATCACCGATAAAGGCACAGGTCAATACAAAATCCAAGAACTAATTTAATTAAGATCTTTTGTTTCAAATGAGAAACTTCCTCAGAATAACAAGCTAGCAAACCAACTCAATTTAAACACATACATCATAAGTCATATGACATAATGAAAATGAAACATTTTATTAAATATTGCAAAAAAAACCAACATAAAACATTTCAATAACATACAACCTTACCATAAAAACAACTTATACCTCACATCAATCCTAAAGATTTTAATTTAAGTAAGCAATTAACAGTACTCTTGGTATTTAAACCTGTGTTAACCCCTGCATTTGTTTTTACTTGCCAGAATAACTCACGACCACTAAAAAAGGTCAGTAGCACCATACCATGGGCTAGGTCATGAAGATTCTACACCAAAGATAAAAAAATAATGCTCAAGAAATTCAAAAATATGTTTAGCCAGAGTGTTACTTAAATAATTCTTCTCACTACTATAAACATACATCTAAGGGAATATCTGGCAGCTTTTATGGAGCACAACAATCTCAGAACAACTAATAAAAACATGACCAGACCGAGAAGTCAGTTGAACTGAACCAATTTAATGATTTGTTTGCAGGTAACTTGGCAAGGGACTACTGGAAGATAGGGTCTGCCTGTTTTTCACCAAGGCCTTTAACTCAGTCCTCCACACAGGCAGCTGACAGGCACACTGCAGTTGTTGGGGGGGGGGGGGTAAGACCAGCACTGAGGAATGGGATTGCTTCATGGTTGAAGGATAGAACAAGATATCTTTGTTGTGAGAGCGACAATGTTTTGAATAAGAAAAGTGACTACTGGAGTACCACAATAGGTGTATTTTTCGGATGTATCTGAAGGAACAGTGGACCCTCAGTCTAGCAAGGATCAACCCTATTGCTGTGACACAAAGACAGGTGTAGCAGTATAGGATGGGGCAAGTCTAGACGAGGAATTGGCAAGGTTAAATTAAGCATTACGAAAGAATGTCCAAAAAGCAGCAACCACGATGGAACGAACCACAATATTGTTAAAAGCATATTTTCTCCAACTTTATTGTGACCACACACAGTTAACAGCATAAACGCCTTCACCATAAAGAAATTTGCGTTTTCGTCTTAGAAATGACTTCATCAGATAACCAGCATACCCAAAGCTTTCAATTTATACTTAAGTACATCTGTTTCCACCAATAAAAATTCACTTTTAATTAATTAATTAAAACTTGTTTCTTTGTTAAAAAAGTGTATAAATATATAAATTATTTTCAAGTTAAATATTAAATATTACTAAACACATAAAATACATTTAATAAATGCTTCAAATTAAACAAACATCAGTTAAAACTTCAATTAAAATTTAAAAACATTTGAAAATTTTTGATGCTTTTTATGTGTGCCTTCCAGGGAAATATATTTTCCCTTTCTGTTCTATAAGAACACTGCCATCTCCTGGCCGAACATGTTAATTGCATTTAAAGTTTTGCAGCTCTCATTTTTAATAAAGGTGCTATGGAAATATAGTCATTCAATCCAGGTATTTTGTCAGCTTCTAAAGTGATTTGCCACCACAGTTCCCTAAACTCAATTCTTTCTTCCCATAGTCCCCCTCTATTGTCTTTTTTTATCTGCTCTATAACCAAAAATTTGTACTTATATTCAGGACAAACTTTTGTATGTTTGAATAATGCATTACTTTCTTTCCCTGTTAAAATGTCATAAACATGTTCGTAAATCCTTCTTTTTAATTTCCTTTCCATCTTTCCTATATAAAATGAACCACATTTTTCACAAATAGCCATGTATATTAACCCTCTAGATTCACAATTGTAAAACTCTCCACTAGTTATATATCTACCTCTACTTTCTAAAAATATTTTATCATTATTAATAATGTATGGACACTGAGTACAATGCTCACATTTGAATGTACCTATTCTGTTACTCTTCTTTTCGGTTTTATTTTTATTACCACTATTCTCTAATATACCTTTTATATTTGATGAGTTTTTAAAAATAACTTTCTGTGGTATATCTATTACATTTTCTATGTCTGTCAAGGCTGTAAATTTCCCCCATTCTTTTAAGAATATTTTTTAACTACTTTATTAAGACTATTGTATTCTAACAACAAAGTTTGTTGATATTCTTCTCTTTCTTGTTTGTTGTTATTATCAATTTCTTTAATAAATTCCTTCTTTTTATATATGGGACAAAATTTATCACTTCTCCCTTTTTCTACTTCTTGTCTTATTTGTGTGATGAATAATAAAGGGTAACCTCTCTCTAAGAACATTTTTTCTAGGAAGTCACATTCCGTTTTAAAATCTGTGTCGAAGCTTGTCATTCTACTTCCTCGAACAAACTGCCCCTTCACTATGTTCCTTTTACAGTGAAAGGGATGAGCACTTTTAAAATATAAATAAGAATTACAAAAAGTATCCTTTCTAAATATTTTAGTCCTTAATTCATTTCCTTCTATATACAATTCCAAATCCAAGTAGTTAACATTAATTTCGGAAATATTATGTGTAAATTTTAAAAAATTAGTAGTATTTTCTATATACTTTAAAAATTCAGTGAATTTTTCTTTTCCAGCTGTCCATAAAATTAATATATCGTCTAAAAATCTTCTATATATTTTCCAACAATTTTTGAAAACTGAATTAAAAATATATTTTTCTTCCCAATAAGCAAGTATTAAATTAGCATATGTAGGGGCGCATGCTGCCCCCATTGCTACTCCTTGGTTTTGCTGATAAAATTCCCCATTAAAATAAATAAAATTATTCTTCAAAACCAATTCCATTAGCCAAGTACTTGTTAATTTCTCATTTTGTGTTAATATTACATCTTCATATACAATTTCCTCAAACATTATTCCCCCTTCTTTGTATGGGATGCAAGAAAATAAATCAATAATATCTATTGTTATAAATAAAATTTGATCATTACCACAACTATCAGGTAATTCCATAAGTAAGTCCCATGAATCTTTCAAAATACATTTCCTTTTCATCCAAACACTTTTTAATTTTTTATCTATGTATTTGGCTAGTGGATATGTTTTTGAACCTTCCGCCGAAACTATTGGCCTAAACGGTGGATCCTCCTGATTTTTATGAATTTTGGGTATCCCAAATATAGTGGGAGTTCTAGGTTTGTCCACTTTTAAGTATTTGAAAGTATCATAATCTATAATTTCTTGATTTAACATATCTTGTAAAATAACGTCTATTTTGTTATAAGCTATATTCATTTCATTTAAGGATACTATTGAATATCTGTCGTCATTCCACAAGATAGTATTCATTTTACTTTCATATAAAATAGTGTCCATAATAACCAACCACCCCCTTTGTCAGGTTTCATGACCCTTAGTTTCCTATTGTTTTTTATTTTATACAGCAAGTCACTTTCTTCCTTGCTTAAATTTGGGTTATACCATATTTTATTTGCCTGTTTCCTCACTTCAGACTCTATAATCTTCTTTACATTTTTTAATTGTGGATGTAGTGGAGGATTATAAATACTTTTACGTTTCAGTTCTGTCTTATGTTGTACTTTATTGTTACTTTGAAACATGATATGTAGATTTACTTTTCTTAAAAAACTTTTTATGTCCAAAATACTCCCTGTTATGTCACCTTTCTTTGTAGGAATATATTTTAAACCCCTAGAGAATAGAAGAAAATATTCTTTCTCTAGAACTAAATCACTGAAATTATAAATTGTAAAATTATTATACACATATTTATTCCCGTCTTTTTCTATTTCATTGTCCACTTGTGTATTTATAGGTTCATAGGTTCATAGGTTTATACTAGGCTATCTGCCCTAAGGCATTTATAAGCCTAGCCCAAATTTTTGTGGCTTACGCCACCCCTTATATGAAAAAATACTGTGCCCATTAGTTTGTTGTGCCTCTGTCCAGCAGTGACACAGAGATGATTCCCGGGGTAAACCTACGATCTCCCATCCACAGGTCTAGATTTCTCTTGAACAGAGTCAGCGAGGTGCTCTGCCTCACATGGACCAGGATTTTATTCCACAGCATAGGGAGTCTCTGAGTGATAAATCTATCCCTCCAGCACGTCCTATTTATATCCGTGCTAAGGTTTAAGTCGCTTGCTCTAGTGGTTTTGGTGGATTTGGATTTTTGAGGTGGAGCATGTCCATTAATTCCGGGTTGGACATGGCCTTGTATGTCAGGCACATGTCACCTCTGAGCAGACGGTATGCGATTGAATAGAGCTGGAGTTTCTTCAATCTGGCAGCATATGACAGATTTTGGAGTCCCTTTATCCTTTTGGTGAGGAACTTTTGGGGTCTCTCCAATTGCTGCAAATGTCGGGTGAGATACATCCCGAATGGGGCATTGTACTTGATCATTGGTCTGATAAGTGAAGAGTACAGGGGAACAATGACCTCACTAGATCTGGATGTGAATCCCTTCATGATCAGGTGGGCAATGTAGAAGGTCTTTCTAACCACTTTAGCAATGTGAGTGTCAAAAGAAAGGCCACTGTCAACCTGGGTCCCCAGGTCCCTGATAACCTCTTCTGTGCTTAGTGGATTGCCACCTATATGGTAGCTTGGGGTTACCTTGTTTTTCCCGAAGGGTATGACTATACATTTTTTGGCGTTTAACTTCAGGCCATGGCTCTGGCACCAGCTATCTGTTTCCGTGAGTCCCTTCTGAAGGATATCCGTGTCCGATGCACTTTCCACTATGGCGCCCAGTTTGCAGTCGTCTGCAAACTTTGTCAGCCAAAGTCCTCCCATGTTGGCCTGTACTTCTGAGAAGTACTTGCCAAACAATAGGGGGCCAAGGACCGAGCCCTGTGGGACACCACTTGTGACCGGCTTGGAGTCTGACACAGCGCCAGCAACTCTAACCCTGTGGGTTCTGTCCTTAAGCCAGTTTGCAACCCATCTTGTGACATATGGGTTTACATTTAAGCTGGTAAGTTTTTCTACAATACCCGAGTGGGGTATTGTGTCGAAAGCCTTTGCAAGGTCAAGGTAGGCTGTATGGACTGCCTTTCCCTCATCAATGGCCTTGGTGACTGTTTCGAAGAAGTCGACCAAGTTCAAAAGGCATGATCTTCCCTTGACAAAGCCAAACTGGGTCGGGTCCAATGTCTGCAAGTCCTATATCTTTGTTTATGAGCTCCATTATGATCCTCTCCATAGCTTTGCAGACTAGACTTGTTAAGCTTATGGGGCAGTAATTACCAGGGTCCGTGAGGCGCCGCCTTTGTGGAGTGGGACCACAGTTGCCGTGACGCCACTCCTTGGGCACGTATCCTGTGGTAAGGCTGAGATTAAATAGCTGCCTTATGTGCGGGTTTAATTCCTCATTTAGCTCGTGTAGCACACAGCCGGGGACACCATCCAGTCCCATTGATGCTGTGTTTTTAGCTTTAGAGAGAGCAGCTTTCACCTGCGCATTTGAGATGTCCGGGAGGCTACACTCGGCTGGGATAGTTATCTCTCCTTTAGGGGGGGGGGTTGAAGTTTGCACTGAACCTGTCTGCCAGTATGTTGGCAATGTCTGTGGGTTCAGTGATTTTTGTATCATTTTGGACTAATTCTGAGCATATCTGGGAGTTTCCACCCAGGTTCCTAACATAGCTGAAAAAGGCCTTATGATTGTCCTTTGAATCCATGGCAATTTTCTTTCAAAATTGGCCTTAGTTGATTTTATGAGTGCTCATATTTTTTACTAATAATGATCAGGGGTGACTTCCTTTTATGGATTTTGTTCTATCATGTAATAGCTTTCTCCTCTTATTGTAAAGTTTGTTAATGGCTGGGGTCCACCAGACTGGACGTTTGCCCTTTGTGGAAAGAGTCTTGGTTTTATTTGGGATTGTCTGATCCATGCAGTCCTGGAGGTGTTCATAGAAGGCATTTGTAAGGGCTTCCGCAGCTTGGGTTGTGGTTTCCTCTGGCTCAGGGGCCTTGAAGGATACCACACCAGTCTTGAGTAGTGTGAAGTTTGCTTTAGAGAAGTTCTTCACTATGGTCTTTTTGTTTGGGGTGGGGGCGGGATGTGGATTTCCAGTGAGATTAGTTTATGATCAGATCTCACCAATGAGGGATATACTTCCGGTGTGGAGCATTTTGTCCCCATGTTTGTGACAATGAGATCTAGTATATTTTCTCCTCTCGTGGGAACAGTGACTAGCTGTTCCATGGCATTTGAATTTATGAACTCCAGGAACCGTTGGGCTAGAAAGTTAGGGCTTGAGTAATGTTCCCAGTCTATATTCGGGTAGTTGAAGTCACCCAATATGATGGTGTTTGGAGATACATTTATACCCTCCAGTGTCTTCAGGAAGGCTGTGTGGGGTTCCTGAGTTTGAGAGGGTTTCAATAATATTTCCCCCTCCCCCTTCTCCCCCCTCTTTGTTGTTGAGGGCCCTGTTTACTTTTCAACCTTTCCGATCTCCTTAAAGGTGGAAATTCAACATCATAGTCTTGTCCATCACCTTCATAGAAACATGTTTCACCATCATTTACATTAAAATTATTAGGTCTATCATGATATTTGTGTCCATCACCATAACCGTTATATCTTTTGTTAGGTGCAGGGTAACATGTATTGTTCTCATATTCATTGATATCTCTCTCCAGTTTTCTAATTTTTCTATTTATTAATTCTTCACATTTAATGTCAATATCTTTCCTAATATTATAGTATTTTTCTTTTTCTTCTCTAATTGAAAAAATTAAATCATCTTTGATATGCTGGTCAAGTTCATCTATGTCTTTCTGTAAAGCTTCTTGATTTCTTATATTATCTTTTATAATCAGTTTTAAAACTTCAATACCACATCTGTTAAACACATCCAAAAGTTCTTTGTGAAAATCAGTGCCAATAACTACATTATTTGGGAATTTAAATACCTGTAGCCCCTTGGGAACAATATCCCTAGTAATACATTCTCTCAAATATTCATTCTCAATATTTAATACTTTAAATTTGTACATTAGTTTAGACAATTTGTCAATTTTATTTTTATAAGAGTCATTTAAAGTTTCTCTTTTTTTGTTGTTGTTACCACAGTCCCATTTAAACACATAATTTGCTTTTAGCCAGTCGGAAGTCTCTTTATGAGTATTAGTAAACACAGTACCTGAATTGCAACAACGCTCTTCTCGAGAAGCATTGTTATTTCCATTTGAACCACTTCTTCCTTCTAAATTATGAAATATCATCGGTGTGTTACCAACGTCAAAAGTACCTTCTGTTTCACTGTTTTTAGTTCCCCCAAGGTCGCCGGCTTCAGAATTGACGCCAATAAGCTCTCCTTGCTTCCGTTTGTTCCTTACAGCTTTGCCATTAAACCCTTCGGTTCTTGCCACTTGCGCTTGTATGTTGATGCTGCTAGCCTCAATAAACGACTGGCTAATGGGAGTGAGTAACTCCACTATGGCTGTCAGTTGACCAATAAGCTTCCTGACTTGTCCTGCTTCGTCCTGCCTCCTTGAATCAGGAAGTGGTGAACCTTCCATCATGTATCCTCAATTTGTACCAATAAATGCGATAAACAGGACAAAAGACTGCAAATAGTTACTAATAAATGTCCAAAAAGCAGCAACCACGATGGAACGAACCACAATATTGTTAAAAGCAGATTTTCTCCATAAGCATTACGAAAGACTAATCAAGTGGGCCAATGTTGGCAGTTCAATTCAGTGCAACCTCAAGTACTGCAGATGGGACACCAGCCCTGGTGTGAAGTACCAGTTTGGAGGAATGGAATTAGTGGTAATAGTCGGTAAAGAATATGGAAGTCATAGATCATACTTAGGCTGAGCAACACAAGCAGACTGAGGGGCAGTGTAAACAGTAGCAAACAGAATGCTGGTGTATATCCTCAGGGATATGGATTCCAGAAGCAAGGAAGTAATGCCACATGACAAAAATGTACACCATAGATGATCAACAGCATTAAACACTATCATAGAAGGAGCTCAGTCTCCTGATATAACCAAACTGCAAAACTACAAAAATTACAAGAAAAGCACCTCTTCTGCTTACATATACTAACTCTAAACTTGTTGCATCTTGAGAAAAGAAGAAATCCTCAGAGAATGCAGTCTCAGTCTTTTAAAACCAGTCACAGTAATCAAACATTAGTGATCTCACTTACAGTGACAATGTGTTGCATTAAAGCCTGGTGCTCACAACACTACTGCTCTATTAGAGTATGGTCAGGCCACATCTTGATTACCACGTGCATTTCTGAAGAACATACAATGAGTGAGACATCAAGCTGTACAAAGGCATCCAAGGAAAGGGACCAGACGTGCAATGGATGGAGGACAAAGGATATACCTTGAGACTAGAGGAGCTGGATAACTCTATCTCTCAATAAAGACAAAAAGAAATGGTGAAGACGATATGGGTACATAATATATCAAAGAAATGTAGATGGGGTCATCCTTAACAGGAGGGCAGGTTGGCAGAAGGAGTACAGTAAATGAAAAATGCTCCTTTTGGATGTGGACCCATTGAATGAATGTCAGTATGAATGGTGGGTAATGAATCCACAGAGGAATTCTGTGGGTCATAAGGCAGGCCAAATATGAGTGAGAGAAAAGGGGGAAATGGAATAGGACGGTTAAAAACATTTAAAGGAGTAAAATAGACTGGCTGATTGTTTTGTGCCGTCAACCAAATATGAAGTAAGGTTATACTGGAACAGCTCAGCAAAAAGACGATATTATGTGCCATCTTGCATAATATTCATTACATTATTTTCTTGCAGTGATGGAAAATGTCACTAGAGGGAGCGTGCACCTCACAGATGTATCTTGAATTGCATAGCCTTTACAGTCCATCTTGCTGTTGATTATGTTACAGTCAGTACAGTCTGAATCACATATTAAAGTTTGTTTTGCTTCATCTCAAAAATACTTTAACCAGCTGAAACACCTGATACTTGCATAGATGAAATGCAATAGGTTGTAAACTATGAAAATAAAGTTGTTGAATCAGACACCTG
This sequence comes from Protopterus annectens, assembly GCF_019279795.1. NCBI lineage: Eukaryota > Metazoa > Chordata > Ceratodontiformes > Protopteridae > Protopterus > Protopterus annectens. The sequence continues at coordinate 643,844,813 of NC_056730.1, read as the reverse complement.
ATACTCAGTAATGCTGGGTGAGACTTCTTTGGATGGACTCTCCAGGAAGAGAGGGCAGTCCATGGCAAAGGCATGAAATTGACGTTAAATTCTTCTTCTTCTTCTTTTGGCTTTTCCCGGTTAGGGGTCGCCACAATGGATCACCTGTCTGCTCATGATTGGCAGTTGAGTTTTACAGTGTCAAGTTGCCAGCCCGGCGCCCAACCTTCTTCAGAAGGCACACACACGCACGCACTCACACCTAGGGCCAATTTAGAGTATCCAATCCACCTACAGCATGTCTTTGGGATGTGGGAGGAAACCGGAGCACCCAGAGGAAACCCACGCAACCACAGGGAGGACATGCAGACTCCGCACAGAAGGCACCCCAGCCGAGAATCGAACTGGAGAACCTCTTGCTGTGAGACAGCAATGCTAACCGCTGCACCACCGTGGCCGCCCATGAAATTCAAAGGAAAAAATTCAGCAGCGCGTAGGGCAAATGCACGGCTCACCAATCATAAAGTATGAAACAAAAAATACACAGAGCCAGCATACAGTGTCCAAGATAGAATTGTAATGAATATTAAATCATTACAAAATAAAAAACAAACCGGTTTCGGCAGGAAACCACAGCCTTCATCAGTGTTGGTTGTGAAATTGACATTAAATCTTAATATCAAATAGTCATTGTGCCTTTAGGTTGAGTTATTGTGGCTTATAGTGCACTTTTATTTCATACCCCATTTAAAGATTCCATCTATTTTAGGCACTTCTCTGAAGTTCATGATTGTAGAACTAATGGTAATACAACAGGAAAAGGATATACACCAGTCTGCTTGGGATTCTGGGGTCATGCCTTTAAGGACTGTCCCAACTACTTATTATTATTTATTTATTTTTTTTTACTGGGGGTTGAATTACATGGAGAGACAGAGTTGCTGTAAGTTCTATCTAGCATGGTAAAGTTGTTTCCAATACCCATGCCAAATAAACTTTGATCTTAAGCAACTCTTTATGGGGGCTCAGGGCAGAGCCTTACTATAAACTTGACATGGGTAGTAGATCAACACCCCCCCCCTCCCTCCCTTGCTCAACATAGGTTCATAGGTTCATAGGTTCATACTAGGCTATCTGCCCTAGGGCATTTATAAGCCTAGCCAGAATGTGTTTGGCTTTCGCCACCCATTTTAAATTTATTTTGCTATGCCCTTTTTCGAGGTTAGTATACTGTGCCTCTGTCTAACAGTGACACAGAAGTGATACCCGGGGTAAACCTACGATCTCCCATCCACTCATCAAGATTCCTCTTGAAGAGAGTCAATGAGGGACTCTGCCTAACCTGGACTGGGATTTTATTCCAGAGTGAAGGGAGCCTCTGGGTTATGAATCTGTCCCTCCAGCATGTCCTATTTATTTCAGTGCTGAGGTTCAAGTCTCTCGAAGCGTAGCTCGATGGGATTTGGATTTTCTGAGGTGCAGCATGTCCATTAATTCTGGGTTGGACATGGCTTTATACGTCAGGCACAGATCGCCTCTGAACAGGCGGTATGCCACTGAGTAGAGCTGGAGTTTCTTTAACCGGGCAGCATATGGCATCTGTTTGAGCCCTTTGATCCTCTTGGTGAGGTACATTTGGGGTCTTTCCAGTTGCTGCAGGTGTCTGGTAAGGTACATCCCAAAAGGGGCATTGTACTCAATTATGGGCCTGATGAGGGATGAGTAAAGAGGCACGATGACCTCCCTGATCTAGATGTGAATCCCTTCATGATTAGGTGGGCTATATAAAATGTTTTTCTAACCACTTTGGCCACGTGGTTGTCAAATGAGAGATTGCTATCAACTTGGGTCCCCAGGTCCCTAATTACTTCTTCTGTACTTAATGGATTACCACCTATGTGGTAATTTGTGGGCACTTTGTTTTTGCCAAAGGGGATGACTATACACTTTTTGGCATTTAGCTTGAGGCCATGGCTCTGGCACCAGTTGTCTGTTTCTATGAGGCCCTTTTGGAGGATGCTTGTATCGGCTGGAGAGTCGATTATGGCCAGTTTGCAGTCATCTGCAAACTTGGTCAGCCACAGTCCTTCCGTGTTGGCCTGTACCTCCGAGAAATATATACCAAACAAGAGAGGTCCCAGGAATGAGCCTTGTGGGACACCACTTGTAACTGGTTTGGAGTCTGACATGGCTCCAGCAATTCTAACCATGTGGGTTCTGTCCTTGAGCCAGTTTGCAATCCATCTAGTGACATAGGGGTTTATATTTAAGCTGGTGAGCTTATCTATAATGCCCGAGTGGGGTATTGTATCAAAGGCTTTTGCAAGGTCCAGGTAGGCTGTGTGGACCACCTTCCCCTCGTCAATTGCCTTGGTGACTGTTTCAAAGAAATCAACCAGGTTTAAGAGGCAGGATCTGCCCTTAACAAAGCCGAACTGGGTAGGATCCAGTGTCTGTAGGTCCCCAATATCTTTATTTATGAGGTCCATGATGATCCTTTCCATAGCTTTGCAGACCAAGCTAGTCAGGCTTATGGAGCGATAGTTTCCAGGATCCGTTGAGGCACCACCTTTATGGAGAGGGACCACTGTTGCTGTACGCCACTCTTTGGGCACATATCCTGTAGTAAGGCTGAGATTGAACAGTAGTTTTATGTTTGGGTTTAGCTCTTCTTGGAGTTCATGTAGGACGCAGCCCGGGACACCGTCTGGTCCCATTGATGCTGTGTTTTTTGCTTTGGAGAGGGTGGCTCTTACCTGAGCATCTGAGATGTCAGGGGGGCAGCACTCTGCTGGGATAGATATTTGTCCTTTTGTTGGGGAGGGGGGGAGAAGTTTGCGCTGAACCTGTCAGCTAGGATGTTGGGGTTCATAGGTATGTTCTAGGCTAATGGCCCTGGAGCCTTTACAAGCCTAGCCCATAGGATTACTGTGGCATCATGCCACCCAATCTTAGTTCCCAATGCCTCTGTCGAGTAGAGCCACTGGAGTGGTCCCTGGGGTGAATTTTCTATTTCCCATCCACTCATCAAATTTCTGTTGAAGAGGGCCAGTGAGGTGCTCTGTTTGACATGTATGGGAAGTCTATTCCATAGCATGGGCAGTCTCTGTATTATGAGCCTGTCCCTCCAGCATACTCTGTTGATTGTGGTAATGAGGCTGGGGTCTTCAGAGCGTGTAGTGTGGAGGGATTGGGATTTCATTAGATGTAGCATTTCTAACAGAGCTGGGTCAGACATGGCTTTATAAGTCAAGCCGAGATCACCTCTAAGTAGGCGATATGAGACAGAGAATAGTTGGGTTTTTTGAGTCGGTCCATATAGGACAAGTGTTTAAGGCCTAGGATCCTCTTTGTGAGGTACTTTTGCGGCCTCTCCAGTTGTTGCAGGTGTTTAGTGAGGTACATGCCAAATGGGGGATTGTACTCGATGATTGGCCAAGCGGATTATGATTTGGTCTTCAATCATAAATAATTTTTTATGTGTTTGAAATATACATATCAAAGAATTCACCTTAAGAACTTAGCTTCACTCTGTCTTCGAGGAAAATCTTGACATCCATGTCAAGACTGCATACTATAGAGTATTATGGTTGGCTCTCCGGTTATAATTAATTTATCTATTTGAGACACGGATGTCAAAAAAAACCACCTCAAAGAGGTGCATCTTGGCATCCATGTTAAAAACATATCTAGTTCAGGATGATCAGAGAGACCTAATCATAATTCGGAGCTTAGCTGCTCTGATGTACTACTAGTTAAAGAGAATAAAATGTAGGAGTGCAAAGTGTTTCATCACTTTACAAATTTTAAAATACAGTGCTGCAACACAGACAGTGACCAGAAGCTAAGAGGTACTGTGACAGACTAACAGCTTTATAAACAATTAAACACTTCAGTCTGCTTTTTGCGTGGCAGTGAAAAGGGTTTTGCAGTTTTCAAGGCTGTTTTAGCTTCTTGAAACAGTTTTATATTGGCCACTATGTATGCTCTAGCCATACATAATAAAACATGTTAAACAATGGGCAAACTGTGCATCAACACCCTGTAGGGCTACCACCTGTCCCACTTTGCGAGGGACAGTCCCTTTTTGGGCAGTTGTGTCCTGTAAAAAAAATCAAAAAATGGCAAATGTCCTGACATTTTAGGACAAAAATATTTCTAAGTTTTCTTTAATAGTTGCATAAAACAGTTATTTTTATCTGAAACGCCTAAATGGTATATGAAATAGCATAAGCAACTCAAATGCTACAAGAATAAGCTTTTATTTTGGCAAAAAAGTGAAGTTATATATTTTGTCCTGCAAAATCTGACATTTCTACAAAAAATGTCCCACTTTGGGTATTTGAAAAGGTGGCAACCCTAACACCCTGATTGGAGAATGAACATTCTCCAGCAGGGTATTAACGTACAAGTAATGTCCACTGACAAATGAGTCCACCACTTCACGACAGCATATTAATCTCCTGTGGAGCTCAGACTGCAAAAAAAATAAATAAATAACGGCCGCCATTGTTTTACACTCACTAAGCAGTGGTTCTGCTGTTTAGTGAGCATAAAATGTAAAACAAAAAAAAGGAGAGAGACTGTTTGTATGTGTGGGTGTGTGTGTATGTGTGTGTGTGTGTGTGTGTGTGTGTGAGAGAGAAAGTGAGAGAGAGAGAGAGAGAGAGAGAAAGAGATCGAGAGAGTGATGTTGTGTGACTGAATGTGTGTATGAAAGTAGAGGAGACTGTGTACGTAAGAGAGATCGAGAGAGAGAGTGAGAGCGATCTTGTGTGACTCAGTGTGTGTATGAAAGCAGAGAAGACTGTGCATGTGTATATGTACATGTGTGAAAGCAGAAGAGACTGTGTATGTGCGTATGGGAGAGAGAATGGTCTCTATGTAAAATCGTTGTGTTTTGCTTGGTTATTATTTTTTTAAACAGTATATTGTTTTTTATATATGTTTGATGTAAACTGCTTCCTCCCAACACTATTAACTTATACTACAGCAAGTATGAAACATTATGTGGAGGAACTATTTTACATTAAAAATGTATAAAAATATAGTACTTAAAAAAATAAGCAAGTAAAACACAACAATTCTACAGAGAGCCCATTCTCTAAGTGCAATAATGCCCTCCGGGGTGTATCTTAATGTGTAATTAACACCCTTCCAGGGGTGTAGAGACCCTCCGCCTGTGGCGTCGGGCCTCATAACACCCCTGGGCAGGCATTAATTACACATGAACACACACCCTGTCAGGCATTATTGCTTGCTTATCACCCCTTTGATTTCAGAGAGGTCCACAAGCTTATATTTTTCCCCGGTAAATATGGAAATGTTAGTAAATATTAGCTGAGGCTATGCATATCCAGTTTCAGTTCTGATAAATTGATCCATATCTAAAAATGAAGTCCCCTCACTATGGAAAAAATCATTCATTGTTTCACTGAACAAGGGTGGAATTATTACAGAGCCTTCAAACTATAGAACAATTGCCATTTTCTCTCTCCTATCAAAAATATGAGAAAAATGTATTTATAAGCAACTTATTGACTATCTAACAGAGAACCAGCTTCTGTCTTCAATCCAACACAGCTTCCATCCTCATCACAGCACAACTTCCTCTTTGCTGAATTTTGTTAATACCGTCAACACCCACAGAAATGATGGAAGCCTAGTCTGCTCCATCTTCTTAGATTTATTCAAAGCTTTTGATACTGTTTCTTACCAGAAACTCTTACATAAACACTCATCTGTAGGGCTCACCACCTCTTCACTGCAATGGTTACATAGCAACCTCTCAAACAGAGCACACACAAACAGTGAAATGGAAAAAAGTATTTCTCCACCTACTTGCCAGTAACTATTGTTGTCCCACAAGGATAAATACTAGGCACATTCTTTTCAGAATATTCATCAATGACCTATATACTGCTACAAAAATTGCTACAATACTTCAATACGCTAATGACTCAACCCTAATCGTTCTCTAAACTCCAAGACCTTACACAACACTCTTCTTATCAATTGAAACAGGGCTAAATAATTCACAACTACTTTTACTAGTCATCACCCCAATCTACCATAACAACTTTATGCATTATCATCTCTGCCAACAACACCATGATAAAACAAAAGTAAACCATACAAAATGACTGCATGCCATCATAGATAACTCATTGAAATGTGACCACCATATATCACACATGGTTAAAAAGACTCATCAAAACCTAGGATACATTATACAGAGTAAAAACCTACCTCACTGACACAGCCAGTAGACGTACAGCCTCTACTTTCTTACTGCCATCTCTTTTCTGTGCTGCCCCATATCTTCACTAAACTTCAAGGTTCACAACTGTCCATACCTGAGCAACATAATAATAAAATAGTCAAATTTGCAGTAAACTATAACAGCAGACAATACCACTGACAAGCCCTCTTGCAACCAGGACAATGCCATGCAATGGGCCATTGTGATGCACACCACACCTCCATGGAATGATCAACTGGCTTTGTCCTCTTTGTAGACCAACACCTTTGCATAATCTCTGGCCTCTACCAGGTCTTCTATCAATCAAAAATGGTTTCACGAGCACATGCTTCTCTCCCACAAAAGAGAGGTGAGCAGACTTAAGCCTTGTCATTTTTCTCTTCCCCAATACTAGCTCTAACAGGTGTCCAAGTTACTCGTCGAACTTGGTCAATCTTCATGAAATTTAATTTGGTTTCAACATCACTGGAATGCAAGAGCAACACTTTTGCTGTGATTAATTGGCAGTCCATGCATATGGGGAAACACTGCAACTCTGCTTAAGCCTCTCTATTTTTTATATATACATATAACCAATATGTAATTTATCTTTTTTTTTGTTATTTTTATTCAGGGCAGGGCAGCAGCTCACTCACATTCATATAACAACTACAACAAAAATGAATGGGATTGTATTTTGCAATGTATCTTGTTCCATAGAAATCCTTTACCAATCCATGCGTTTGAGGGGATGGCCGTTCCTGAAATCCTCATCCCACCAGGCATCTGAAAAAAAGAAAAATACACTTACTACAGTAGTAGATACACCCCTCTTCACATGCATAGTGTGGCAACAGATATGTGAATATTATTTTTACAGTATTATGCGAGTAGCATTTAAAGCAGGACTGCATTATATTTACTGAATCATGTCAGTTAATGTCTTTATTTTGAGGCGTTAGGAGCCCTGAGCTGTAACACTACATACTAAAAATGACAGCATGCATCATTCTTGTTGCCAATCAAAGATGATGGTACTGCCAATTACTAAAACCATGCCCACATCTTTTCAAACCCTAAGCTTACTCTCCACAGTTGCCTTAACTAAGTAACGTCTTTGAAAGTAACAGGCAATTCTAATTAACTAAGTAACGTCTTTGAAAGTAACAGGCAATTCTAATACTGGAAAATGGTCAAAGTGCTTATGTTCTGCAGAAGGCTGGGATTATATGTGCATCATTGATGATGTCATTACCACATGTTGTTTAAATGATTTGGTTTAATCTAAGACATTCTCTAACCCCCAACCTTTGAATATTGTACTTGTGGCTACCCCTGTATCCTATTTCATGCGTTCGTCTATCTGATCCGACTGATGTGACTGGAGCCACCTATTAGTTCTGGTCCAGCCATTTGCCAGTGCTCTGTGCCTCCAGCACCTGAACTTTGCCCTCCCATAACATCCTGCACCCTACTTAGCCTCAGATGTTGTCTGCCACCATTGGAAAAGGAAGATTTGAATGCCATGCCAGTGAAATAATCTCTTATATTTGTTTAAAGTTAGTCTTACCTGCTAAGCTCTTACATTAATAGTTGTTCTAATCAAATACCAACACACTAGTCATAGGTGACTCTATAGTCAGGCACACTGATGTTCCACTCACCAGGCTGAATAAGGTGAAAATTACAGTCAGCTGCCTGTTGGATACCAGGATCTGCCACTTAACACATGCACTCAAGTCACTCCACAACAAGTACAAATACAACTCTGTCTTTGTCCGTGTTGGAGTGAATGACTTGAGACGTACCTCCCTGGACTACATGGAAAGAGACATGGAAGAGCTCTCGGATCATGTGGCCCAGGCAGGTATGATCCTAGTCTTGAGTAGCATCCTGCCTTCGCCTAGAATGATACCACAGTATAAAGACAAAATGATTGACTTCAACAATTGGCTAAGCTTCGGGTGTCATTCAAAGGGGATCCAGTATGTCTGCCTGGGACGACATGATTGACAAAACACGATGCTTTGCCAGAGATGGCCTGCACCTGTCACCCCTGGGATTCAGGTTACTGGCTAAGGCTCTTGCCACCCCTATAGTGCCATTTTTAGGCAAGGCTCAAAGGACAAAACCACCACCGTAACAGGTACAAGTATGCAGAATCTGAAGGTAAGGCTACACAATGCTAGAAGTCTAAACCTCAAAATGCACTCTCTTGAGGTACTCCTAAAAATGGAGAACATCAATATCTGTGCAGTAACTGAGACCTGGTTCAAGGCTCCAGAGAGCACCCCTGCAATACCTGGCTACAACTCTTACTACACTTTTTGGCCACCAAACCAGGACCGAAACACTAAAGGTGGAGGATATTCACACCTCCAGGCTAGTTGCCCAACACAATGCTTCCGAAATTCTCCAGGTGCAACTAACACTAGGTAAGACTGCAATCCAAATTGTAGCTTGCTACAGATCCCCCACCATGCCCCAAGATTCTCACTACACCTTTCTAAACATACTGGGAAATATTAAGATACAACCAAACACCCTAATACTGGGTGATTTCAACTATCCTGCCATTAACTGGGAAAACTACTCGTGTACCAACACCTTTGCCCAACAGTTCTTGGAATTCTAATAGCTGGTGACTCCCTCTTCTCAAATGCCATGGGTAAACACTGGAATCAACTTCCTACTGAACTTACTTCCATGGCATCTACTATTTTGTTTAAACAAAAACTTAGAATCTACCTGAAAAGCCACTGGATGTGTCCCTGTTCAAATCCTGATTAAATGTTAATTCCTTACCTACCACTCTCTTCTCTCCCTTTTCTTATGCCCCTCCCCCCTTTAACTGGCCATTCGCTACCTTGCCTCCTTCTCCTCACAAATCCTACTCCTTGTGTCTCTGACTCTATTCCCAGGAAGCTTATATCTTTTTCAACTCTACACTGCCCTTCTACTGCTTTTTTTTTTTTTTTGCTAACTCCTGACCCTTTACTCTCTCTTCTCATGTTACAATATGTAATAATGCTAAAGATGATAGTATTTAGATAGTCTAGGTAGTTTAATCCTTTGTAATCCAGTTTTAGGTTTCAATGTTTTAGTTCTTTTCCCTGGTCTCTCTTATTATTTCTCGGGTTTTAGAAGTTGTAATGATGTTTAATATAATGTATTTTAGTTTTATCTTGAAATTTTTCAGTCGCCTTCTTTTTGTAATCAAGATGCATTGGTTGAAGTGTTACAAGTCTGTAACTTGTTATTTGTAACTTGTTATTTGTACTCATTATAAATCTCTTATGTCCATATGTGGAGCTTTTCTCCCTGGGCCTCTGCTGAAAATGGAAATATATCCAGTCAGACTAGCCCGGTTAACAAATGTAAAATAAATAAATAAAATAAATAAATAAATTCATAAATTCCAATGCCCTGGATCAACTAATCCATAGTCCCACCAGGGGCTCCAATATCCTGGACCTGGTCATTACCAACATGGATAATCAGTGCTCCACATCAGTGGTCACCCCCTTGTTGGTTAGGTCTGACCATAAGCTAAATCACCTTTGACATCCACATCCCACCCCCACCCCACCCCCCAGTAAGGAAACATCCGTAAAAAACTTCTCCATGGTCATCTTCATGCTACTCAAGTCAGAAGTGACAAACTTCATGACACCCATGCAGACAGGAACTGAAAGTTCGACTGCCGAATCCTACACTAAAGCACTGTATGAGCACATCCACTCGTGCATGAATCGTGCCATCCCAAACAGAACCAAGACCACACCACTAGTCACCCCCTCGTTGGTTAGGTCTGACCATAAGCTAATCACCTTTGACATCCACACCCCACACTCACCCCCACCCCAGTAAGGAAACATCCATAAAAAACTTCTCCAAGGCCAACTTCATGATACTCAAGTCAGAAGTGACAAACTTCATGACACCCATGCAGACGGGAACTGAAAATTCGACTGCCAAATCCTACACTAAAGCACTGTAAGAGCACATCCACTCATGCATGAATCATACCATCCCAAATAGAACCAAGACACTCTCCTCCAAAAAAAGGAAGTCAATCTGGTGGCCCCCTGTCATAAACAAACTATACAACAGAAGGAAGAAACTGTTGCAGAAAAGAGGAAAATCCCAGGATGCAAAAAAACTTCCTTATCAGCCTCAGTAAGAAGCTGAGATCCCTCATAAAAGCTAGTTACAAAAATAAAATTGCCAAAGATTTCAAAGACAACCACAGGGCATTCTATAGCTATGTCAAGAATCTAAATGGCAATGCTCAGATCTGCTCTGAGCTACAACAGAATGTCATTAAATATACTGATCCCAAGGACATTGCCAATAGCCTGGCAGATAAATTCAGTGCCAACTTCCCTCCACCCTCATCCCCTAAAGGGCCCATCTCAATACAGAAAGATTGCCAAATTCCAGTAATCACGGCCACAGAGGTAAAAACTGCACTCTCCAAAGCTACGAATACAGCATCCATGAGACCAGACGACATACTGGGCTGTGTACTACATGAATTACAAAATGAACTGGCACCTCACCTAAGTGTCATGTTTAATCATAGCCTCACCTCAGGCCTCGTGCCCACTGAGTGGCACACAGCTACAATTATCCCACTCCACAAGGGGGGATCCACCTTGGATCCCAGGAACTACCATCCCATCAGTCTGATGAGCCTAACTTGCAAGGTCATGGAATGTATTATCATGGAACTTATAAACAAAGACATTGGCAACCTTCAAACACTGGACCCCACCCAGTTTAGGTTCGTGAAGGGCCGCTCATGCCTCCTGAACCTAATTGACTTCTTCTAATCAGTCTCCAGAGCCGTGGACAAGGGTAAGGCAGTCCACACAGCCTATCTGGACCTCGCCAAGGCCTTTGACACCATCCCCCACTATGGAATCATAGATAAACTTACTAAGCTGGGCATAAATCCCTATGTCACTATGTTGATGGGTTGCCAACTGGCTTACTGACAGAACCCACACTGTAAAAGTAGCCGACTCCAAATCCAGCTCCAGACAAGTGACAAGTGGAGTACCTCAGGGTTCAGTCCTGGGACCACTCTTATTTGGCATCCATTTCTCTGATATACAGGCCAACACCGAGGGACTCTGGTTAACAAAATTTGCAGATGACTGCAAACTGGGAGCCATTATTGAATCCCCAAATGATGTGGATATTCTACAAAAGGGCCTTACAGAAACAGATGCTTGGTGCCAGAGCCATGGGCTCAAGCTCAATGCCAAGAAGTGTATAGTTATCCCTTTTGGGAAAAAACATGTACCCATGAATTACCACATAGGTGGCAGTACACTAAACACTGAAAGTGTGATAAGAGACTTAGGAACACAGGTGGACAGTGGTCTCACCTTCGATAACCACATTGCCACAACAGTCAGGAAATACTTCTATATGGCACACCTCATCACTAAGTGGTTTTCATCCAGAAAAAAGGAGGTCATTGTCCCACTGTACTTATCCCTCATTAGACCCATCATAGAGTACAATGCCCCATTTGGTATGTACCTCACAAGACATCTGCAAAACTGGAAAGGACGCAGAAACACTTCACTAAAAGAATTACAGGCCTAAAGCAGTTGCCCTATGCTGACCAACTAAAAAAACTCCAGCTATACTCTGTCGCATATCGTCTACTCAGAGGTGATCTCTGCTTAACATACAAGGCCATGTCAAACCCAGAGCTGTTGGACATGCTACACTTAAAGAAATCCCAATCCATCAGAGCCACATGCTCCAGGGACCTAAACCTTGTCATCACAATGAACAAAACATGCTGGAGGGATAGGTTCCTGACCCAGAGACTCCCCATACTCTGGAATAGATTGCCCATACATGTCAAGCAGAGTGCCTCCTTGGCCCTCTTCAAAAGGAACCTTGATGACTGAATGGGAGATAGGAAATTTACCCCAAGAATCACATCAGCTAGACAGGGATCCAGGGAAGTAAATATTGTGGGAAGAAATAGCCAGGGAATTGTTATGGCTAGGCTTGTATAGGCCCTAGGGCCTATAGTCTAGTACCAACCTATGAACCCATGAAATATATAAAAGTAAATGGAAAAGATTTTCCTATTGAGCTTCATCTCAGAATGTGGACCCTCTTATCTGCCCCCATACCAGAGGTTTTAAACATCTTAATGATCTTTTATGAACAAGGATCATTTTTTCCAAATAATTTCCTCTGTTTTCAGGATCATTCCCTGGCTTCTCAAAAGCTATGCAAGGCCTTCGTCAAAGCATTATTTATGCTATGCCCTTCTATAAAGATTCGCACACCTACATGGGATCTAAATTTCATTTTGGAGGCTTTGATGAAACCTTTCTTTGAGTCAGCCAATTCAGTAGAGCTACACTTTCTTTCCTGAGGTTGCTATCCCTTCTACCAGGAGAATATTGGCACTTCATGCTTATCATCCACTGTCCCCAGCCTGATATTCCCAATAGACAGAGTTTCTCTGAGAGCCAGTCCATCTTTTGTTCCAAACATAGCCTCAGATTTCAACCTAAATCAAATCATTCATCTGCCAGTATTTTTCCCAAATTACACAAATCGAGAATACTTGCTCCATACACTAGATGTTCACCATCAACTCTGAGTCTATTTGCATAGAACCAAGCCCATCAGAAAGGATTCTCAGGTGTTTATTTCCTTCACCTCAAATAACTTGAGAAAGTTTCTAAATAGATGTCGGACTGTATAACATTTGTTTATGCAAATAAAAAGTGTCTCCCACATGGAGACTAAAATCTCATTCCAACAGCTCAAAGTCTACATTTTCTGCCTTTTTCAAAAATTCTACAGTGAAGAAAATATGGGTGGGAGCTATTTGGTCTACCTTATATACCTTAACCAAGCATTACAAACTGGATATTATTTCTAGGTCCAGAGGTTCCTTTGGGACTTCTGTCCTAAAAGGTAACTTGTCATGATGCCACCCAAGAATGAAAGTAGCTTGGGATTTTGTCCCATCAGTCGAATCAGATGGACTGATGAATTAGCATCTGAAAGTTATGTACTTACCATAAGTGTGGATCCTTTTTAATCTGTCTGTCCCATACATCACCCCAATATCCCATCATCTTAGCCCTCTTCTATAATTGCCATACTTTAAGTCCTAGTTGTATGGTACTGAGCAAATTCGATGTGAAGCTTGGAAAGATGCAGGGCCAAGTTCAGGAGCTTCAGACAGACAGCATATGGATTGGATCCAACAGTCAGTTCCAGTCCCATCAGCTGTACTGGATGTTCTAGGATGAAAATGATCCACTGCTATGGTAAGTAAATTACTTGTTTATTAATGAAACCAAAAGGAGCAACTAGGCTGATGCAGAGTCACAAGTAGAAATGAAAGGCAAAATCCTCAGGTTAAAATCCAAATGAAAGGCAAAATCCTCAGGTTAAATCCAACTTTAATTCCACTGCAGGTCAGATAAGCGCTTTCACTCATTCATTTGAGCTTCATCAGATCATGTAACAAAGACCTTCAAGTACACAGGCTACATTTATACAGTTAAAACATCTCCTATTGGCTGCTTCTTGTTACATATTCATGAGTTAATGTAAGCTTAAAGATATATGCACGGTTCCCATTCAGAAGCCTGAAACATCATAAGCCTGAAAATCAAAATCCTGAAACCAAAAGCCTGAAAATTCAGAATCCTGAAAACTCAAAATCCTGAAAGCCCAAAATCCTGAAAGACCAAAATCCTGAAACTCAAAATCCTGAAAACACAAATAATGCTAATATGTCACTATAAAGACACTAATATCTACCAACTGACCCTGACCCTAACCCTAACCCTAAGGTCCGTCACTATCGCACACTCACCTGACCCACAGCCTAACCCTAACTCACTTAAACAGCCCCTAACCCCAATATTTGTCACTATTGCATACATGCCTAACCTGCCCTAACCCTAACTCACTTAAACCGCCCTAACCCTAAAATAAAACCAACCGCACACTTACCTGACCCCAACGCATGACCTAACACCACAGGGCTAACAATAGCAAAGCCACAATGACATCAGTATGTCTATTTTGTATTTTCAGGATTTTGAGTTTCAGGATTTTGGTCTTTCAGGATTTTGGGCTTTCAGGATTTTGAGTTTTCAGGATTCTGAATTTTCAGGCTTTTGGTTTCAGGATTTTGATTTTCAGGCTTATGATGTTTCAGGCTTCTGAATGGGAACCATATGCACATATAAACATGCTAAAATGTATAAAATGACAAAGTGAATATAAAAAACATATAAAAAACATATAAAAACTCTCCATGAACACTCAAGATGCTCTAATAAATATGTATATATAAATATATATATAAAAAAAAATCTATTTCAAGGGGTAAAAACATATATGTTCCATCATTTATTATAAAATCTACAAACATTCCTCCGTTTGTTTAACATAGGTTTAATGGAGGCTCTCTCATTGAGACCTAAACCCCTATCTGCTTTCAATCTAACTATCCACATACTCTCCTTACTCTCAGTATGGTTCCTGATGTCACCTCCTCGTATACTGGGTTTAATATTCTCAAGAGCTCTAAATAGGAAATAATGTTCAGGACCTGCTTGGGCTATGTGCTTAGCTAAGGCATTGTGAGGTGAAGCCTTCCTAATGTGGTAAAGATGTTCTCTTATCCTGTCTTTAAAACGATGATTGGTTTTGCCAACATAAAATGCATCACATATTTGGCACACTGCCAAATAAACTATATGAGTAGTATCACAGGTAGCTACAGCACATATGCTAAAGTTAGTGTGCATGTCAGGATGTTCAAAAAATGGACTGGGGTCAAGAGAATTGCAATAATTACAGCGTCCACATGGTTTTGTGTGTTCAAGAGGCATTGACCATTCATCCCTTTTTGAATAACATAACATTCTCCTTAAATTTAATTTGTTCCTATATAAAAAAGAGGGTTTAGTCCCCACAAGTTTACTGATGGTGTCATCAGTACAGAGAATAGGCCAGTGTTTCGTAATAATATTCTTGATTGCTGGACAATCAGTACTATATGGTAAAGAAACCCTTACATGACTTGATCTCTCATCTCTACCATTGTCTATTGTAACGGATCCACCAGTAATAACTGGTCCAAAATAAGGGGCTGCTCTGTTCAGTCTAAGTTTATTGACATCTAAGAGGTTGGACTCAATCTCTTGTGAGCTATAGCCCCGTTCTTCTAGCCTTATCTTGAGGTCACTCACTTCATTTAGGAAGCCTTCTTCTGTGGCATTTAGCCTAGAGGTTCTCATCCCCTGGCCTCTAATGATATTCTTAAAAATATGCTGTGGGTGCATACTATCACACTGTAATAGAGTATTAAAATAGCAAGGTTTCCTATAGACACCTGTATTAATCAAACCACATGCTAACTTTTCTATATACAAGTCAAGAAATTCTATCTTCTCTCTAGAGTGATTCATACTGAAGGTTAAATAGCCAGTGAGGTTGTTCAAAATAGTATGGAACACAAACAAATCATCAACACTGCCTCTCCATAAAACAAAAACGTCATCCACGAAACGTCTATAAAAGATTACGTGTTGTTCAAACATTTCTAAATTAAAGAGACTCTCAAATTCCCAGAATGCCAAAAACATATTTGCATAGCTATTGGCACAGGGTGTGCCCATGGCTACACCACCTCGCTGTTGGTAAAACTTGTTGTCATAGGTGAAAAGATTGTTATTCAAAATGAGTTCAAGGAAATGTACAATGAGGTCTACTTTAACTGATGTATATTCGCTATGTAAGAGTAGATACTCAGTGATATAAATCAGGCCTATATTATTTGGTAACACAGTAAACAAGGACTTGATGTCAAACGTTACAAAAATCAAGTTATCAACGTCACAAATGCCACCTAAGCAGTCATACAAATCTGTTACAGTACAACTTTGTTCTTATTTAATATAGGTCGCAAATGTTTCTCAACATAGACAGAAAGGTTTTCAGTGATCCAACCCTGACCAGACACTATGGGTCTCATTGGTGGGTCAATGGAGTCTTTGTGAATCTTAGGTAACCCATGTATTGTTGGTACAAGTGGATTCTTAACAAAGAGATAGTCAAACAATTCTTGATCCAAGATATCACCTTTCAACATATCTAATAACATATTGTTTACGTGACTAATAGTGGCTTGCACTATTTGTTCGTTAACTTGTAAATAGAAATCATCTTCCAAGAGTTTAATCATAGCATCATGATATTTGCTAGTGTCCATAACTACTATCCGACCACCTTTATCAGCTGGTTTGATGGTTATGGACTGTAATGACTGAAGTTTAAGTAAGCTAGTCTGCTCCCCTCTAGTCAAATTACCATTCTTCCTATATTTCTTTAGAGAAAAATATTCATACAAATCATCCTCAGTTAGTTTCAAATATGCCTCAACTAACAGATGATTAGGTGGGACAAAGTTGCTAAGCTTCTTAAACTTTGGTGGTCTAGTAACATTATTGTCTGTCAATTCACTATCAGTTTTATCATGAAATAGCAGTTTAAGCATAAGATTTCGACAGAAAAGTCTCATGTCTACTACAGTGTCCGTAAAGTTACTGTGTGCACTTGGTATAAAGTTTAGGCCTTTACATAATAATTTCTCATCACATTCAGTCAACAAATATCCTGAGATGTTATGTATCATAGAATCTGCTGGTATCAAAATTTCAGCTGTATCTAATTTACTTTGTTCTTCCACATCTTCTTTATTGTCTGATTTGGTACATACTCTTCTGATAATTTGCGTTTCTGTCTCCCCCTGCTCATAGAGCGTCCCCTTGTTATATTCTTGTCCTTTCAGACTGGGAGGGGAAAAGGGAGCTCACTTACTACTCCTGTAGTGATGGTGGTATGTACTTTGTGAGGTAACTTGGATCTCACTATGCCGTCATCTACTGACAACCTCTTATTGATCGGTCCCTTCACAACATGTACTGCTGGATATAAGTTAGTTCTGTCTGCAATATTATTCACAGTAGTAGGCTGACTAACTTCTTTATTATTTGTATTAATAGAGCTAGATCCACTCTCACTATGTAAAATAGTAATTACATCATCAGTATCATTGGAAGTAGTAATATTATTAATGTTAGCTATATTTTGTACCCTATTACTAGGCGATACATTGTTATGTACACAGTTAGTAATATCCACAGCTTCACAAGCATTATTAACAACATTAACATTTTCAGAACCAGTACTAGGTTCGGAACTCAGTTGTCTAACACTAGTATAGTCATTAGGTTTAATGGTAGCACTATAATGTCCATGTTTAGGCCAAACGAAGAATTGTCCTAAATTAAAATCTCTGTGATCTCTAATTATCTTGCTTCTCTTCTGTTGGAGAAGTTTCCGCTCTAAGGCTGATATTCCATCCAACAGGCTTTCAAATAGTGGTTCTATTACAGTACTTGGGAAACAAGAAAAATTCTCTTCTGTTGTTTCTTAATGTTATTAATGAGTTTCTCCTCTTCAGAGGCAAAAAAGTCAATAAGTAACTCCATGTACTGTTTGCTTACCTCCAGGTTCAGGCTGCCACCTTGAAAGCAACTCTGGATAATGTTCCCCTGATTGGGCATGTTTAATATGTAATCCTCTCGGTACAATTTTGTGTCCAAACAATACGAAAATGCAAGCGCTGTGTTTGCAAACGCGTTTCAAATGTGCAAAGTCTTTCTCTAGACTGTCTAACAGGCGTTGTAGCTCATCCAAGTCGGGTGTCGCCAGATCCAAGATCATCAAAGCGCTCCAAAGCGCCGAATTGCCAGGAAGTGACTGTTGAACAGACGAGATTCTGTTCAAACCTCTTCTGTAGATGAGCGACTGAGCCCAGGTCTACACCTCGGGGCTCATAGTCTAGCTCAATATCTACAGTTTCACTCTGACTCTGCATAATGGAAAAAATAGTGCAAAAGCACAGTAACAAATAAAGTAGCCAAAAATGGCTGTATGCAGGGTAAAGATACAAACAAAAGTTATGCGCTAAGCAAACGCTGTTCACTGGTAGTAGACTCTGCTCCAAAGTCAGCAAGAAAAAATGAAGCTAATAAAACAGGAACAAACCACTTGCTGACAAACAGGATAAACGCCCAGTGCTCCAGAAAAACTAAAATAATATTAATGAAACCAAAAGGAGCAACTAGGCTGATGCAGAGTCACAAGTAGAAATGACAGGCAAAATCCTCAGGTTAAAATCCAAATGAAAGGCAAAATCCTCAGGTTAAAATCCAACTTTAATTCCACTGCAGGTCAGATAAGCGCTTTCACTCATTCATTTGAGCTTCATCAGATCATGTAACAAAGACCTTCAAGTACACAGGCTACATTTATACAGTTAAAACATCTCCTATTGGCTGCTTCTTGTTACATATTCATGAGTTAATCTAAGCTTAAAGATATATGCACATATAAACATGCTAAAATGTATAAAATGACAAAGTGAATATAAAAAACATATAAAAACTCTCCATGAACACTCAAGATGCTCTAATAAATATGTATATATAAATATATATATCAAAAGAAATCTATTTCAAGGGGTAAAAACATATATGTTCCATCATTTATTATAAAATCTACAAACATTTATTATTATTATTATTATTGTTATTACTGGTGGATACGTTACAATAGACAATGGTAGAGATGAGAGATCAACTCATGTAAGGGTTTCTTTACCATATAGTACTGATTGTCCAGCAATCAAGAATATTATTACGAAACACTGGCCTATTCTCTGTACTGATGACACCATCGGTAAACTTGTGGGGACTAAACCCTCTTTTTTATATAGGAACAAATTAAATTTAAGGAGAATGTTATGTTATTCAAAAAGGGATGAATGGTCAATGCCTCTTGAACACACAAAACCATGTGGACGCTGTAATTATTGCAATTCTCTTGACCCCAGTCCATTTTTTGAGCATCCTGACATGCACACTAACTTTAGCATACGTGCTGTAGCTACCTGTGATACTACTCATATAGTTTATTTGGCAGTGTGCCAAATATGTGATGCATTTTATGTTGGCAAAACCAATCGTCGTTTTAAAGACAGGATAAGAGAACATCTTTACCACATTAGGAAGGCTTCACCTCACAATGCCTTAGCTAAGCACGTAGCCCAAGCAGGTCCTGAACATTATTTCCTATTTAGAGCTCTTGAGAATATTAAACCCAGTATACGAGGAGGTGACATCAGGAACCATACTGAGAGTAAGGAGAGTATGTGGATAGTTAGATTGAGAGCAGATAGGGGTTTAGGTCTCAATGAGAGAGCCTCCATTAAACCTATGTTAAACAAACGGAGGAATGTTTGTAGATTTTATAATAAATGATGGAACATATATGTTTTACCCCTTGAAATAGATTTCTTTTGATATATATATTTATATATACATATTTATTAGAGCATCTTGAGTGTTCATGGAGAGTTTTTATATGTTTTTTATATGTTTTTTATATTCACTTTGTCATTTTATACATTTTAGCATGTTTATATGTGCATATATCTTTAAGCTTAGATTAACTCATGAATATGTAACAAGAAGCAGCCAATAGGAGATGTTTTAACTGTATAAATGTAGCCTGTGTACTTGAAGGTCTTTGTTACATGATCTGATGAAGCTCAAATGAATGAGTGAAAGTGCTTATCTGACCTGCAGTGGAATTAAAGTTGGATTTTAACCTGAGGATTTTGCCTTTCATTTGGATTTTAACCTGAGGATTTTGCCTTTCATTTCTACTTGTGACTCTGCATCAGCCTAGTTGCTCCTTTTGGTTTCATTAATATTATTTTAGTTTTTCTGGAGCACTGGGCGTTTATCCTGTTTGTCAGCAAGTGGTTTGTTCCTGTTAAATTACTCGTTTAGTCTACACTGTAAAATAATTCCTCCATTCAAAGCTGGTCCCTCTCACTTTATTCCTCTTTTTTAAACTAGCTTTCAGAATAAAGCATTTTTAGTTCAGTTTAACTGAGTGAGTTAGTGGGTCTGCATACCTTTTCAATTATGACTTGAGCCATCAGACAAAAACAAATATATAATAAATAAGTAAACAGATATTGAAAAGACAAATACATAAAATGCTATATACACTGCAAGAAGCATAAAAATGCAAGCTTTGGTATATACCCACAAAGGTGATTAATAACACAACCTCGATTTGTGGATGAGTAGAAAGAACTTGATTTATGTAGGACTGTTTAGAAAAATACTTGATGTGCAGTTGTCCTATCTTGCCCTCATTCTTGACTGATGGGTTCGGAACCAATCCTCAGTTCTGACTCAGACGTTTTCAAAAGCTTGAGGTCTACAGCTAGCTCGTGGCTCTATCCCTATCCCATGATGCCATAGGTCATTCCCTACATCTCATTTGCTGCTGAAGCAATTTGAGTCATCAAGAGCTAGCTCTGGCTAAGTGCAAACTTTCTTTTTTATTCTTTTTGTTAAAAGTTGCTGAAAGTTAATAATCATAGTCTATAATTAATTGCATATTTCTATGCATTTATCCTTTGTATTTGATGTTTTTTGCTGATATTTTTCTAGTTGGCCATTTGTTGGGCCTTTAAAACCCTATCCCTTTACCTGGTTATGGTATAGTTGTGCTACCTTAAAATTAGATTATAGTTTGAGTTTTATATATATATATAGTCATGTTTCAAGGATTAGAGTGTGTGTGTGTGTGTGTGTGTGTGTGTGTGTGTGTGTGTGTGTGTGTGTGTGTGTGTGTGTGTGTGTGTGTGTGCACCTTTTCACTTATTCTTCTCCTCAGTGGCTGGGTTTTTTGAGGTTCTACTGTATGTTTGATAATATTGTAGGTTTATACATATAAAGACTTTTAAACAACCTGTTTAAGTTAGAGAGTTGTTTATTGTTCATTTTGTACACTTTAATAGTGCTGTTTCTTACAAGTTTTTGATAGCCTGTTTAAGTTAGAAGGATCTTATACTGTGTTAACAGTGTTTCTGATATTTTGTGTTCAGGATGGCAGGTAAACAAAATAAAAATAACAAGGAGACCAAGGTCTCGGGATTTAAAAGATGTCCAAAATGCTCTCAGAAGATGTCTATCACTAATGGGCACTCCAAATGTGTATACTGTTTAGGAGCCCTGGATTTGCAGGAACGTTGTTCCATTTGTCATTCTTTCAGCTCGAGGGTGCTTCAAGAGTGAAAGAATAAATTGATATTAAGGAATTTGTTAAAGTCTTCCTTTGCTGAGGATTTAAAGAAGGGTCAAACTTCATTAAATAAGACTTCTTCACTTTTTTTCCAAGTCTGAGAAAAGCTCTAAGAGACCACCTTCAGCTTCTTCAGATAGTTAAGAGCCTTCAAAAAAGATTCAAAAATTCTTGGAACTGACCACATTGACTCAGACTTCGACCTTGGCTCCATCTGTGTCAGAACCAATGGTAGTTTGAGCTAGGAGCCGATCACCAGTTTTAGATCCTGTGTCTCCTATGCTCCAATCCCCAGTTTTACAATCTGTGGCATCACCAACACCATCATCTCGTTCTTCCAGAAGTCTTTTGGATTTGGATATGAATCGTTTGGTGCAGAATCTTTTGAGGACACCGGCTCTTGCAAAAATGTTGTCAGCACCGACCCAGTTGGCTTCGGATCTGACCAAACCAGTACTCCCTACTTCAATTCCTCCTCTGACCCCTACCATGGTCTTGGAGCCGGAATGTGTGGAGCCTATAGTTGTGGACCCTACAGTGCCAATACCTTCTTTGGCTTCTTCGGTTCTTACTGCTCAAACTACCTTGACACCAACATGGGGGTCTGGGGGCCAACAGTCTCCAGTCGGCTCTGGGGGGACAGCCAGACTGAGCATTTATCAGTTCCGGCTTTACCAATTGGAGCATCGGGTCGAATGAGTTTGGCTCCAACCTCGGAGATGTCTCTTGTGGCTCCAGGGGGAGCTTCTTGTTTTTCAGAGCCGGAGCTCTCCTCAGGTCATGGGGGGGTGCCTTCACGATCATGAGGAGAGTACTACCCCCATGGACATCCAGTGTTTTAGATCCCATTCCTTCCCATAGAGTTTCGGGTCCATCTTCTGCACCACATGGCCCACAGCATAGAGATCCAGATCCTCATGACGCCCCACAGGATATACCTTTCTCTTCAGAAACCTCTCCAGAAGCCCCATCTGAGGAGGCACCATGAAAGAAGACATGTAAGAGGAAACATTTAGACTCCCCTGAGGAGTCAGTGACATCAGACATGGACCTCAATGATTCAGAGGGGTACCCACAGTCGCCTTCTGAAGATGTCTCATTCGCAGATATCCTAGAAGTTCTTAAGCAGAGAGGCAGCTGGAAGGCCACTAACCCTTCTGATGAGGATTCCATATATATGAAGGCTTTTGGTTCTTGACCTTCCACCTCTTGGGTGTCTCCACCTTTCGAAGAACTCTTGGACTTGGTTTGTCAGAAGGCGTGGGGGTCTCTGGATACTGTGGAACCTGTCCCTAGGAGGCCTAACAAATTTATCACTGCACCAGGAGGCAAATCTTTCTTGACCAAAGGGGTGCCAGTAAATGCTATGGTGCTGGTGGCAGCCACTAAAAAAGAGATGTCGGAGACATCCACAGCTGTCCATCCACTAAATAAAGAGTCGCATATGATGGGCAGGTATGGGAAGCCCATGTTCTCATTAGTGACCTTTACTCTACGGTCCCTGAATTACTTAACTCACATTACAAGGCTACAGAGAGATCTTCTAAAGGGGCTTAGAGATCCTCTCCAGGGTAATGTAGCTGTGGGAGTCTCTGATAAAGTAACTTCTCAGCTCTCCACACTAAACTCTATAGTCAACTCTTCCATGAAGCTCATTTTGTATGCAGCAGATGGAGCAGGCAGATCAGCAGGTACAGGAATTGGCCTTAGGAGACATTTCTGGATGTGCTTGTGTTCATTTGCAGAACCTTTCATGTCATCCTTTACCAACACCCCTTTTGATGGCTCATCCTTGTTTGAGCCCAAAGTAAAAGAAACATTGACCAGGTGTGAGCAGGAAGGAAAGACTCTCTCTGCCACTGGAGTCCATATTTCCACTTCTTCAAGGCCATATCCTAAGGTTCAAAAGGGTGGAAAGATGTGGTTCTGTAAAACCCAGGGGGCCTTTCAGGACACATGTGGTGACCCCCCCTCCAGAGGCAGAAGAGGGGGTAATAATGGAAGATGCCAGCCATGCGGCAGAGTGGGTCTGCAGAATCAGGGTGACCGAGAGTCTTTCTTCAGTAAGTCCTTTCAGCATTCCTGAAGGGAAACCCAACTGCTCTACTCTGGAGGCAGTCGGGGGTTGCTTGTCTTTGTACCCAGATGCCTAGCTAAAAATCACAAAAGATAAATGGGTGCAAAGGATCATATCCAGAGGGTATGCTATTCCCTTCTCCAACCCTCCGGCAACCTTGAGAAGAATTCCGTATGTTCCATCCAGTCACAGGAATCAGACAGCAACCAAAATTCAAAAGTTGCTAGAAAACCAGATAGGATCCGGAACTTACTCAAGATTCTTTTTAGTTCCAAAGAAAACGGGGGACTGGAGGCCAATATTGGATCTCAGCACACTAAACAAGTCCATAGAAAAGACAAAGTTCTGGATGGTTAGGTTACAGTCAATTCTTTCCTTTCTGGGAAAGATGTACTCTATAGACCTCCAAGATGAGTACTTCCACATAAAGATGGACAAGCCATCCAGGAGCCAGTTGTGCTTCCGGCTGGCCAGTCACTACCAATTCTGAGCACTGTCCTTTGGGCTCACTACAGCCCCCCTAGTGTTCACCAAATGCACAGCAGTGGTTACAGCCCACCTGAGGCATGTAGGATTCCTGGTGTTTCCATACCTAGAAGACTGGCTCCTTACTGCCACTACCAAGCAATAGATAACACTTTGGCCCTATGTGCGCAACTTGGGATCACAATCAACAATGGAAAATCTGCTTTATTGCCACCACAGCATATTGAATTTATAGGCACAGAATTAAACTCGGTGACTATGATGGTAACTCTTCCACAAGAACGAATACAATCTCTTCACATGCAAATTCAAAACCTACTTTTGAGAAAGAGAGTACAAGCAAGAACTGTTCTCAAAGTTTTAGGGACAATGGCCGCAACTGTCACCATACTCCCCTTAGCTGCATGCACATGTGGATTCTGCAATGGCTTCTCATTATGCTATGGTCAGTGCAGGACTTACCGATGTCATACCAGATAATTCTGACAGAATCTTGCAAAAGAGACTTAGCCTGATGGATAAACTCAGATCAAGTCACCATAGGCTGTCCTTTCACCCTACCTTTCCCGTCAGCCACAGTGACCACGGATGCTTCTCAGATAGGGTGGGGAGGGCATTATCAGGGAAATACAGCCCAAGGCACTTGGCAATAACACGAGACTCACCTGCACATCAACGTGCTGGAGATGAGAGCAGTTCTACTGGCACTGCATGCATTTCAACACTTTCTTCCTCCAGGCACAATTGCGATCCAGACGGACAACATGTCAATGTTATGGTACATAAACAAGCAAGGAGGAACCGAGTCTTACCCCCTTTGTCAAGAGGCCCTCAGAGTATGGCAATGGGTGACCTCATCCCAGTGCTTTCTTATAGCAACACATATCCCAGGGAAATCCGACTTGATAGAGGACAAGATCAGCAGGGCGATTCTAATGTCCCATGAGTGGTCTCTGAAACAAGATGTAGTGAAAATGATTTTTCACAAATGGGGTCAGCCTTGCTGAGATCTCTTTGCCACATCCATGAACACAAAGTGCAGCAACTATTTTGCCCTAATCCCTACACCAGGGGAGTCACCAAGGGATGCACTTGTGCATGATTGGCCCCTGGGTCTCCTTTATGCTCCCCCTTTCCACTGATACCAATATTACTTCAGAAAGCCAGTTCACTGGGAAGGACATTAATCCACATAGTGCATTACTGGCCTCATCAAATTTGGTTCCCCTTCCTACAGCCTCATCTACAGGAACAGCCATGGATCCTGGACCCAGTACCAGATCTCCTGATACATTCTTCAGGTGCTCTTCATCCTTCTCTCTCAACCCTCAAGCTGACAGCTTGGCTGCTCCGATTTCCAAGATAGGCAGGTTACAGAATCTTTCATCTGTAATAAGACACATCTTGATCTCTTCTCACAAATCATCTACTAGCAAACTGTACCTCAGTAAATGGAGGACATTTTCTATCTGGGCCACTCACAATAGTATTGATCCATATTCAGTATACATTTCATTTATTCTTGAGTTCTTGACTAAACCTTTTAATGAAGGAGCTGCAGTGTCTACTATCAGAGTTCAGTTAGCAGCTATCTCAAATTTTCATATTGGCAATGAAGATTCAAGTATATCTCACAGGCTAGCAAACGCCTTCCTAAGAGGTACAAACTTACTAAGACCATATATCAGGCCACCCTTACCCCCAGGGAATCTCAACTTCCTTTTGTCCGAAATAATTCTTCCCCCTTTTGAACCTGCATCATTGTGTGATTCAAAATATTTAACCTGGAAAACTGATTTCTTGGTGGCCATCACTTCAGCCAGAAGAATATCAGAATTGCAGGCCTTGTCCATTAAATCTCCATACATGCTGTTCCATAATGATAGACTATCATTACGTATGAACCCATCCTTTTTGCAAAAGGTGTGCCCAGAGTTTAGCCTCAGTCAATCTATTGAACTACCAGTATTCTTCCCCAGATACGGCAATAAGGCAGAATACAAGCTACACCAATTAATGTTCATAGACAACTGTGTTTTTACCTACATAGAACAAAAGACTATAGAAAATCAGACCAACTTTTTGTATCCAATTCAGAAAATAAAAAATATCTTCCAGTAGCAAAAACTACTTTGTCAAACTGGCTATCTCAATGCATTTTGTTTGTTTATAATTCAGCATATAAAGAATTACTACAAGGAATCAAAGCACATTCAACAAGGGCAGTATCTGCTACCTCTGCTTTCCATGCTAGGCTACCCATTGATACTATTTGTGCAGCAGCTACATGGGCTAAGCCTCATACCTTTATCACTCATTACAAATTAGACATGGCCTCCAGGGACAGGGCCCTTCTTAATTCCACTGTTCTATAGAATATACTCCCTTGAGCCACTCAAAAAGAAAGGTGCTAGGGACGCTGTCCCATCAGTCAAGAATGAGTGTGAGATAGGACAACTGCACATAAAGAAGTTATGTACCTACCATAACTTCCATGTGAGTTGTCCATCTCGCCCTTCATTCTTACGTCCCACCCACCTGACACCCTGCCTTGATTTCTCTTGGTAACTGGTCTATGACCCTCTTCTGAGTCTGGTAAGGACTATTATTGGTAGAAATCTTGATATATATATATATATATATATATATATATATATGTATATATATATATATATATATATATATATATATATATATATATAAAAAATTGTTACATCAGGAAACAAGATCTGGGGAATGCCCCATGGCATCATGGGACAGGGATAGAGCCACCAGCTAACTGTAGCCCTCGTGCTTTAGAAAACAGCCTCGGTTCCGAACCAGTCAGTCAAGAATGAAGGGCAAGATGGACAACTCACATGGCATGTGTAGGTACATAAAAAGAAGTTATGTCTTACCATAACGTTCCATCTGTGTTGTTGATCTTCGTTCATTCATTACTGATGGGTTTTCGGTTCCATCCTCAGAACTGAGCAGGCCAATATCAAGTTCATGTCAGCCAAAAACTCTTAAGCCAAGGTCTTACCCAGAATGCTCTGCTACCTGTTACCTCAGATCGAGTTTGCAAGTTGATAGATAAAAGTAGAGGCTACCTCTGGTCATAACAGACCTACAAGAAAGGAGGGCATGAGATCAACCAAGAACCTCCGGAAGGGGGACGGAGGGTGGGAAGTAATGAATGAACAAAGATCAACAACACAGATGGAATGTTATGGTAAGACATAACTTCTTTATCTGATATTGTTAATCTTCGTTCATTCCTTACTGATGGGACAGAGTCCCCAGCTACCTGTATTCCTGGGTGGCCCTCACGGAAGGACATTCCTGAGCACCATGGAGCCAAAGGAAGCTCTACCTCTGGAGGCCAAGTCCAATTTGTAATAAAGAATAAAGGTATGAGGTTTGGCCCAAGTTGCAGCTGAGCAAATATCATTAAGGGAAGCCTTAGCATGGAAAGCTGCTGAAGTTGCCATAGATCTTGTAGAATGTGCTTTGACTCTATCAGGCAAGGTGAGATTGTTTTTGTTGTAGATAAAGGTGATACAATTTCTCAACCATGAAGCCAATGTAACTTTTGATACAGGATGACCCTGTCTAGGTCCAGAAAAAGCCAAAAACAGTTGGTCTGATTTACAGGTAGATTTTGTTCTGTCCAGATAAAATCATATTTGCCTATGAACATCCAAGGAGTGCAGGCAATACTCTCCCTTGTTAGAATGGTTAGGAAAGAACACTGGAAGATTACTAGACTGGTTGATAGACCGCTCTGACACTACTTTTGGTAAAAAGGTAGAATTAGTTCTCAGTGATACCCTATCCTTATGGAAGATAAGATAGGGAGGTTTGATGCATAAGGCCTGAAGTTCTGACAATCGCCTGGCCGATATGATTGCAATTAGAAACAAAGTTTTCCAAGAGAGATTTTACATCACAAGAAGATGGAGGTTCAAATGGTGGAGCTGTTAGAGCTTGCAGAATGAAAGCCAAATCCCAAGGTTGTACGGGTTCTCTAAAGGGAAGTTTTAGGTGAATAACCCCTTTCAAGAAAGTCGTACAGAGTCTGTGTGACATAAGTGAAGAATCTTAAAAACCAATATGAAAATTTGAGATGGCAGCTAAATGTACACGGCTAGTAGAGGCACACACCCCAGAGTGGAAAAGAAGTGATAAGTAATCCAATACCACCGAGGCTGACAAGGGGTCTAATTGCTTATCTGCTGCCCATTTGTTAAGATAGATTAATCTGGTGGACGATTTATGAGA
This sequence comes from Protopterus annectens, assembly GCF_019279795.1. NCBI lineage: Eukaryota > Metazoa > Chordata > Ceratodontiformes > Protopteridae > Protopterus > Protopterus annectens. The sequence goes on along the minus strand of NC_056730.1, from coordinate 643,816,524 downwards.
TGCAATAAGGATATTGCGAAGAGGGGACGAAAGGTTTTCATGTCTGGCAATCATAGGAAGTGGAGAAACCAAGCTGTCAGTTTCAAAGTTGTTAGATTGGGGTGAATCAGACCCTGTGGATGGGAGATCAACATTGGGGATGGATTGAGGATCCACAGTTGATCTAGCAGGTGAGGCCAGAGGAAGGGAAACCAGACTTGTCGAGGCCAATATGGAGCAAAGATCATTTTGCTCTTCAACTGTCAAGCTTTCTTTAGAAATTGGGAGATGAGGGGGAGAGGAGGATAAGCATAAAGAAGACCCAGAGGCCAAGCGTGGACTAGAGCATACTTGGTGACTGTCCCTGAGGGGGGACTAGGGCAAAGTAGTTGCTGCACTTGTAGTTGGTTGGGGAGGCAAATAGGTCACAGCAAGGCTGACCCCAGAGGTTGAAGATTTTTGCCGCTATCAGAGGATTGAGGGACCACTCGTCAGCCTGTAGAATACACCTGCTCAATTTGCCTGCTATCACGTTGGAGCTTCCAGGAATGTGCATTGCAATCAGAAAGCAGTTGTAAGCTATTGCCCATTGCCATATTCTCAAGGCCTCTCTGCATAATGGGTAAGATCTGGTGCCCCCTTGTTTGTTGATGTACCAGACCACTGACATGTTGTCTGATTGGATCGCAATAGTCCCTGATGGAAGGATGGAGTGAAATGCTTGCAAATCTAGAAGCACTGCACTCAGTTCCAGGACATTGATATGCAAAAGGACCTCTGTCTCTGACCAGGTGCCTTGGACCGAGTTTCCCTGACACAGCCACCCCACCCCATCAGGGAGGTGTCTATGGTCATCGTGGCTATCGGTTGATGGGGGTTGAAAGGGTGAGACCATTGTTGGGGATTTTGAGATGTCCACCAGAGTAACTCTTGCTTGCATCTCTGAGTTACACTTATTTGAAAAGACAAAGGATGTTGTAGAGGGTACCACTGAGTGAGAAGTAGCCATTGAAGGAGTCTGATGTGGAATATGGCTAGAGGAACAATGGTAATTGAAGCTGCCATTGACCCCAATAGCTGAAGTACATATCGATCTGGGGATTTTTGGTGACAGAGCAATGGTTGAACTTGTTGTCTTATTCTCTGAAGTCTGTGTTCTGAAAGGGATGCTGTGCAATTTCTCATGTCCAACTGTACCCTTATAAATTCCAAAGACTGAGTTGGGATTGTGTTGAATTTCTCCCAGTTTATAGTGATTCCCAGGCTTTGAGCTGTTAAGAGGGTATACTGCAGGGCTTCTTCCAGTAGACGCTTGGTGGGGGAGGTTAGGAGCCAGTCATCTAGATATGGAAACGCCTGGAATCCTTGAAGTCGCAAGTGAGCGATAACCACTGCCATGCATTTTGTGAACTCTGTGGGGGCTGTAGAGAGACCAAAGGGAAGGGCTCGAAACTGGTAGTGACTGGTTCCTATACAGAAGTGGAGGTATCTTCTTGAGCATTTGTCCATTTTTATGTGGTAATACGCATCTTGAAGATCTACAGAGCACATCCAATCATCTTCCTCCAAAAGAGGAAGGATAGACTGAACCGTGACCATCCGGAATTTCTCTGTTTTTACAAATTTGTTTAGTGTACTGAGATCCAGAATTGGTCTCCAGTCCCTGTCTTTTTTAGCACTAAAAAGAACCTTGAGTAAAATCCAGATCCTTTCTGGTTTGGGGGGACCGTCTGGATGACACTTTTTTGTAGCAGCTTTTGCATTTCATGTGCTGCTGTTTCTCTTTGACTGGGTGGAATATCGAGTAATACTCTTGATGAGACTGGGCAAATATTGAAGGGGATGTGATAGCCTCTGGATATAATCCGTTGCACCCAAAAGTCAGATATTATCTTTTACCAGGCAGCTGGGTACAAGGAGAAACGACCCCCGACCGCTTCCAGAGTTGAGCAGTCGGGCAACACTTCAGGAGTGCTGATAGGGTTGGCCAGAGAAAGAATCTCTGGAACACCAGTTTCATGGACCACCTCTGCCCTGAAAAGGGCATCTTCCATTGGAGTTTCCCCCTCTGCCTCTAGGGGACAACTCGGCATGTGCATCCTGGAAAGAACCCTGTGATTTCTTGTGCCAGATCTTTCTGCTACTCTGATTTCTGGATTAGAATCGCTGAGGAGTGGAGTGTCTGACACCAATGGCAGACAAGGTCTTGCCATCTTGGTCGCACTGTGGCAGCGTATCCTTGACTTTAGAGCCAAACAAAGACGCGGCCTCTATGGGGGCATTCATGAAGGAAGCCTTAAAGGAGTCCGCAATGTCACAAAGGTGCATCTAAGCATGTCGTCTGGTGACTATGCCTGCGCCTGCCACTCTAGCCGCCCCTTCCGTTGCGTGAGAAATAAAATGCATGGAAGTGTTAGAAATGGACTCTAGAGTGGCTATCTGAGAAGCCACATTATCACAGACTTCGTCAGAAACAGCTCCTGCCAAGGTTTCAGACAGCTGGTTGATAAGATCTCACTAAAGCCTGGTAAAATGTGCCAAACAATTCAAAGACCTTACGGCGAAGGTCGATGAAGCAAACATAAACTTCCCTAATCAGTCAATTGCCCGGGACTCCTTGTTGGGTGGATGGACAGTTTGGCTTTCTTCTGCCACATCCTTCTTAGTAGCAGCAGCTGCCACTACCATGGCATCTACTGGAAGACATCTTGACCAGTAGGGGTGCTCAGCTGGGGGGGGGCGATATTTTATCTGGCCTCTTAAGTATCGCTTCCATGGTATCAGGAGCCTTCCATGTGGGTTGCATGATGAGCTGGACAAGCTCATCAGCTGGTGTGGTGACCCAGGAGGTAGGGGGCTGGGCATGAAAAGCCTGCAGGAATATGGATTCCTCAGAGGAAGGGTTAGACGGCTCCCCCTCATGCCTCTGTCTAAGGATCTTGAGGATATCACCAAAGGACACCTCATCAGAGGGTGACTGTGGGGACCCTTTCCCATCATCAAAATCCATATCTTCAGTCAATGACTCCTCAGTAGTATCCATGTGCTTCCTCTTACATGATGCTTTGCGGGGTGCTTTCTCAGTGGGAGGTTCTGGGGAAGACTGCACAGGGGGGTCTCCTGAGGAGGAAAGAGCTGAGGCTCTTGTGCCCAGTGTCCAGGAGTTGAAGCTTGTGGCAGTTGTGGCACAAATGGGGGAAAGGACTCCGACAAATGAGCTTTGCCAGCGGAGGCAAGCACCCTCTCCATGGCCTGGAAGGCTGGTCCACCCAAGGAGGGATGAAAGTCCAGAACAGAGCATGAAAACCTCGGAACCGGGGTCATACTCCACCCCGACAAACCCACCCCCAGGCCAGGAGTCTCAAGAGGACCGTGAATCATAAGAAAGAGAGCATCCCTGGAAGGTGCCATAGAAAAAAATTGACGTGGGCCAGGAATGCCCTTCCCAACAGTACAGTCACTAGCCTGAGAAGAGCCAGATGCCCAGTGCACCGAAGGCCACATAGACGACTCTGGTTCCAAAGTGAGATCCACTATTAGAGTCGGAGGAAGGGAAGCTGCTGTCAGAGTAATAGGCTTCGAGACCTGAGTGGAAGGTGAAGGAGGAGTATACGTTGGGGTTTGAGGCAATATACACTCACCTGAATGAGGGAACATGGACTTTGATGGTTGAGAGAGACCTCTGGCCACAAACTGATTAACAAACTGCAACACATCCTGTTCAGAAAGACTCTTGGTTGACCTCATGGAGATGGCTGATGGCAATTCTGGCCTTTCTAGGAAAGGACTATACTCACTGCTAGCAAAAGGATCCAGTGAAGGAGAATATTTGGTCCTTGCTAATTCAATAGGTGCAGAGCTCGGAACAGAGGAAGTCTACACCAAAGAAAACAGTGTGGAAAAGGTCTGTGCCAAAGATGTCAGTGCTGTAGTAGTTGAAGGTGTCTCCACCACAAAGGCAAAGGTCTGCTCTGAAGGGTACAGTGCCGTAGTAGAAAGTGTCTGCACCGGCTATAAGGACGGTGCTGAGAAGGACTGCACCGAAGTACATGTCGGTGCCGAAAAGTCTACGCCGTGGAGTACAGAAGAGTCATACTTGGAGCCGAAGGTGACTATAGCAACGGTACCGAAGGGGACTGAACCTGCATTGACGGTGCTGTTAGGGTTTGTGACAGAACTGTCGGAACCATAGTTGTGTGCACCGGGAACTCCGGTGCTGGTATCAATAAAGGAGACATGGCTGTAGTCAGAATCACTGGGGCAGTGCTGAGCCTAGAGTCGACAGGGTAACAGGTGGCAGCGCCAGATTAGTAATCAATTTCACCTTCTTGTGAGTCGACTCCCTACAATCTCCAGAGGGAGAAGAAGGGAGTGACTTCAATGAAGAAGAAGAACGCCTCTTGCGGGGTTTAACAGGAGGGGGTGAGCCCTCCGACCCAGAAATAGCCTCAGAGAAAAAGACTTGAGGAGACCTTTCAGAATTAACTTATTCCTCCTCTCGTTGAGAGTCCTGGTAAAGAAGTTTTTACAAATCCCACATGGAGGATCTACAGTCAAGTGGGAGACATTAAGATAGTAGACGCATAAGTCATGGCCATTGGAAAGCGGTAACTTACGGCCACAATCCTTGCACTCCTTGAAACCAATGGAACTTTTCTTATCTGACATAACTGTGTGGAGAAGAAGCACAGTAGCAAAAGGAAGAATAACGGCTACCCAAGAAAAGGGTAAAAAGAGAAAAGGAAGGATTACCAACGATGGTAATGGAGAATTACCACAAGGTAAAAACAGAGGGTAATAAAGGGAAAAGACTAAAGGGAGAGAGTCTAAAGTATGCGACAGGGTAGGAAATATTAGAATAAACATTTGAGAAAAATTTAGAGTAATAATATATAAACTGTCAAAAAACTAGACACTTAGGTGAGAGAGTGGCTTGACACGGCTGTTCAGCAATGCGGCAAACGAGATCTGAGGTAATCGAGCAAAGCATTCTGGGTAGGACCTTGGCTCAAGAGTTTTTGGCTAATGCGAGCTTGATATTGGCCGGCTCGGTTCCGAGGATGGAACCGATAACCCACCAATAAGGAATGAACAAAGATTAACAACATCAGATCTTTTTTTTTTTGGTTTACTGTACTAACATCCCCCCCCCCCCTTCAGAGGCTTCTTCGTAATACTTTCACAATAATTTTATTTCCGTATCCATCTATCTGTACGTATGCCTCCCCTTTTGCGTGTCCTCTCACTGACCATCACCTACTCGTCTGAAAGTTGTTGTCAAACAAAAGTAATCCAGAAACTGATACAAGAGACAGACGTTTCCATAATATAAAAGGGACACTAGCTTTCTGAGCTGGAATTGCCTGGATTTACAGTAACAGCTTTCTAGTCTGATAAGCTAGACCAGTATGTTTATAATATCAGCGCAGAAATACTATTGATTTAATTATTGTAACTGTGAAGACTGTGATGTAAATGTCAACCCTGTTGACGCAACATTCAAGCTGGTATTACCCAATACAATTTAAGACGATGCATTAGATTTACTTTCCCCTGTTGGGAGTTTGCCAAGGTAATTTCAAATCCAGAAAGAGAAGTGGGTAGACGCAGACTAAGTTTGTTTGCCCTATTCCTCTACAAGTGGTCATGCTAGTTTCTGTTTCTCTTTCCTTTAGGCGTTGCAGCCTGAGTCAACTGATCGGTAACCTGCTACAATGCTCACATGACAGTCATTGACTTTAACAATCCAACATGGCTGCGCTGTACGGCGGAGTGGAAGGGTAAGATGTTTTTTAATGTATGTAATTGCCTGAACTGTCAGTTTGTTTTTAGAGGTGGGACCTTCGGTACCGTGGTGATTCAGGTGTATAATTCTGTACTGAACACGATATGTCGGAAGTTTTGCAGAAACTTTACATTGTACTATGTACTAGCAAACTGACTCTTGGATTCAGTTGACAACTCAGTGGGGGAATCTAGTCACACAGGAAAACGAAGTTTTCACATCCGTATTATCGAAGCACTCCATGCCCTAAACACTAATATAATGCTTTGGCATACATACAATAAATTTGCGTTTTATAGATTCGTTAACCGGTAAAGTGTGTAGGACCAGTCCAAATGGGACCTTTTTTCTTGCATGTTGAGAAAACTATGATGTATAATTGGTATACAAACAGTTTGTACTGCTGTGTTTGCACTACCAAGATATTTCTCAACTGGCTCTGATTTTGATGCAAATTTTAGGTCTGGCCTCCTAATTCCTTTTAAACTGGTGATGGCTAGAGAAAAGGCAGTGAATTGCACTTAGTGAATAACGACAGTAATTAACAGTTGCAGATTTCTGTTAGTTCAGAAAATGTATATTAATTAGCCTTCTCTTATTCTGTCAATGTCTCAAGTTAATAGTGTTAGTATTTTAAGAGTCCCTGATTGTCCATGATTATCTCTGGATTTTGTCCGTGATTCTGTTGAGATTTGTCCCTGAATATGCATTTACCTGCATACGTACAGTATAATCAAATAAATACATGTAGGTTAAGTTTCCTTCTTAAGCAGTAGTGAGTAGAAATAACATAGATTAATTGGACATTTATATAATATAGTACTTTGTAGAGTCTGAAAATACATATTGTTTTTGACAGCTGGATTTTTTTGTTGAATTGATAGAAATGTATATATCATGGTGAATGCATGTGCTTGAGTACTGTCATACTGAATAAAAAGCGGCTGCACAGTATAAAGAAGTTATGTCTTACCGTAACGTTCCATCTGTGTTGTAGATCTTTATTCATTCCTTACTGTTAGGACCTCAGTTCTGTCCTCGGAACCGATACAGCCGTTTCCCACGTCACGCAAGCCAAAAAGAAGCTAAGAACTTGCCGACAGTGACTCTCTCTTAGATACTCCAGATTGAGTTTGCATGCCCTAGATAAAAGATGTAGCAAAAGGAAAAAAGTAGGAGGCTCTGTCCAAGCAAACACCCTAACCAGGAGTACCTAAAGTCCACCAGGAGTCCAGGCAGGGGGAAGGAGGGTGGGAAGTAAGGAATGAATAAAGATCTACAACACAGATGGAACGTTATGGTAAGACATAACTTCTTTATCTGATGTTGTAAATCTTTATTCATTACTTACTGTTAGGACTGAGTCCCCATCTACTGGAGTCCTGGGTGGCCCTAAGGAAGGATATTCCTGAGCACCATAGAACCAAAAGATGCTCATCCCCTGGAGGCCAAATCCAATTTGTAATGAGATATGAAGGTATGCGGTCGCAACCACATGGCTGCTGCGCATATCATCCATAGAGGCTCTGGAATGGAAAGCTACAGAGGTAGCCATAGATCTGGTAGAATGAGCCTTTGAGCCTTTATTCTGGAAGGTAAGGGTAGCTTACTCTGTTGGTAGATAAAGGTAATGACGTTTCTAAGCCCAGAGGATAAAGTAATTTTGGAAACCGGTTTACCCAATCTGTGTCCTGCAAAGGCCACAAACAGTTGGTCTGTTTTCCTGAAAGATTTAGTCCTGTCCGCAAGAAGGAAGGGTCAGTATGAAGGGACACCCTATCCATGTGGAAGTTCAAGTAAGGACTCTTGACACTCGGCCTGCAGCTCAGATACTCTTCTTGCTGAGGTGAGTGCTACTAGAAGTATGGTTTTCCAAGACAAACATTTCAAATTACATGAATCATAGGGCTGAAAGGGAGAGCCTGTAAGAGATTGAAGCAGCAGAGCCAAGTCCCAGGGATCTAAGAGAAGCTTGACCAGAGGTTTAACATGTAATACTCCTTTCAAAAAGCAAAAGGAAGATGGAATAAAAGTGCTAACAGTCACTACGAACCAGCAAACAAAGCACTCCAAGGAGAATAGTATCCACGGTTCCAAAAGTGAAAAAGTAGTTTTATTTTGTGAGTTCTAACACTGCAACCAAAACCTCCTTGTTTCGTCATCTCGGAGTATGCCTCCTGGTTGCCAGGCAAGGCTCCCACCTCATTCGAGTCATCTCCATGGTCTGCAACCGAACTTGTTGGTTGCGATAACAACCCAACCAATTGGGTGAGATGCCCTTCCACTCTGGCTAGCCTTACATGTATGCCCTGTATTTCCTCTGCTCCTTCAACTGAAGAGAAGCTTGACAGGATGTTGTGTTGAAGACCACTCCAATAAATCCTTGTGTCTTTATTGGAGACATCTGAGATTTGTCTGTGTTGATTGTAATCCCCAAGCGGAGAGCAAGATCTTGAGTGTAAGAGATAGCTGCGGACTAGAAGATTCCTGGTCAGAGCGGTAAGAAGCCAGTCGTCTAGGTGGGGAAACACCTGGAATCCTTGTAGTTGACTATGGGCTACCACAACTGCCATACATTTGGTTAACACTCGGGGGGGGGGGGGGGGTGTTGAGAGACCGAATGGCAGTGCCCTGAACTGGTAGTGATTGGCTCCCAGTCGGAAGCGGAGAAACCTCCGGGAGCGGTGATCCATCTTTATGTGGTAGTATGCATCCTGTAGGTCTATAGAACACATCCAGTTGTCCCTCCCTAGGAAAGGAAGAATGGACTGTACTGTGACCATCCGGAAATTTTTAGGTTTGATAAATTTGTTCAGTAGGCTGAGATCCAGGATTGGTCTCCAGTCCCCTGTCTTTTTTGGGACTAAAAAGAACCTTGAGTAAAACCCGGATCCTGTCTGTTCTGGTGGGACTGGTTGGATGACTCTTTTTTTTCTTAGCAGTTTTTCTATTTCTAAGGCTGTTAATTTCTTTTGATTGGGCAGTACATCGGGGATTCGTTTGACAGGTCTAGGAGTTGGGTCGAAAAGGTATTTGGTAGCCTCTGGATATTCTCTGCACCCAAACATCGGTAGTAATAAAAGACTAACTTGACTAAAAATTTTGAAATTCAGAAGAAAAACGGTCATAAAAACAACAAATTACTACTTAGCTTGAGAGAGATGGCTAACACATCTGACTAGGAACACGGCAAACGAGATCTGGAGTGTCTAGGAGGGGGACATTGTGGGTAGGTTCTTAGCTGAGAGTTTTTGGCTTGCGCGAGCTGGGAAACAGAAGTATCAGTTCCGAGGACGTTACCGAGGTCCTAACAGTAAAGTAATGAATAAAGATTTACAACATCAGATTAACTGTTACATTTAAAGTTGAACTTGAGTATTTGCATAGTTTATGGCATGAGTGGTTAGTTAGAGGGAAAGCCTGATTGGTGTAAAAAAAAAAAAAAAATGCCTCCGCTTATGCAGGATGTAGCCACTGATGCCAAAAATTTGCTGCTGTTTCTAATGCATACTATTGAAGTTTGGTGGATATGTATAGAATGTGAACTGATTTTCAGAAATGTATTTTGTGAAACACTTTTGCTTGCTGGTGTTAGGCAAAAATTAGTTTTCTTATGCACATACACAGGGAAGAAAGAGATGTACTTTTATTAGGAAAATTTGTAGTTCAGTAAGAATAACTGTCTGTGAAGGCAAAGATGATAGTTTGGTCAAGAGCATTGTGGATCTCTGTCTGCCATCTGTCTCCTTCCTTCACCAAATTCACTGTCTCTAATTTTTCAATGAGTACCGCAGGAGAGTTTAACCTTCTAAGGATCCAAACAAAAGAAACAAGCGACAGAAGGCTCTTTCGTTTTAGTCCAAGGATGATGATAAAAAAAAATTACAAACAGGAACGTTTGTGAAAATAAATCTAATTTAAATCTCATTGAGCACTTTTTCCCCTGTTGATGGGACTTCATCTGAATAACTGCTTACAAAATTCATGTGGCTATTGTGACACTGCCAGTCTAGCTATCTGTAATTTTGCAAATAATTGTGTCATTTGTGAAGTGATATGATTTATACAGAGACTGTGTGTTATGTACTGAGATTCAAGAATGTAACCACAGCATACCCTGCTCGAACTTAGAAGATTAACTTACAAAACTTCAAGAAAATAAGTTGAAATTAAGTGCTTTTCAATGTGCTGTAAAAGTTAGTTTCAATGCAGCAAGAAGACAGTATGCCTAGAGCTATAAGAGCTATAAGTTTTTCTATTGTCTTGGAGAGAAATATTTGCTGTGTTTAAAATGTAAAGTGTTTTATTGCTCCGTGACTTCCTAGTAGCTGCACATCTGAGAGATATGTACTTCTCACACAGAGATGTTAAAATTCTGTTCGTATCCGTTAGCCTGGGAACTGAAGGCAGGTGACAGTGTGAGATGTCATCCAAGCTGTCTAGCAGTAATGTTTGATAGTAATTTGAGAACTCTCTCAGAAAGAGACTGTGTGCATTTTGTAAATTGTCTTGGACCTAGAAACATCCATTCAGCACATCTACCTGCTCTGCAATTAAGTGATTCAGGGCATTGTACAGTATCTCTTAGATATAGATAGGAATATAGTAAAGATTAGTTTAGATGTTTTGTGTGTTCATTTGAGACTGTTCTGCAATGTTTTAAAATATTTCCTGTGATTCTGAACTCTGCAGTTACTGTGATGTTTGAGTATTATCTTGTTCTTAGGTTTAAATATATTTAATAATAAATAATTCATGTGGCTGATATTTGTGAGACTTGTTATTGGTCACACTTAACATTTGGATAATAGTAACATTACACAGTAGGATTGGTCACCCTTTGGGAAGGGCCTTAAAGTAGCTGATAAGGGGTTCTGGTGGCAGTGATAATTACCGTATAGCCTGGGCATAAGGGGAAATGGCTAGTAAACCTGTACCAGCCTTTCCCAGGTGTGTGTTTGTGAATAAATCAAATCTCAGTGTGTGTGTCAACTACTTGGGCATGGACATGAAACACTGGTTGGACAGAGACAGTGTTGGGAGGACTTGGCTTGGAAACCTGGCTAAGGGCTCAACTGTATAGCTGTGCCAGTGGGGAGTCTTATTGGGGATCTGGCGAAGAGAAACCAGACCCATACTGACTGTGATCTCTGTGTGCTCTTAAGGGAAATTGTACTTTACTGTGTGTGTGTGTACTTGTCTCCCTCACTGTTGCCAGTGGTGAGAATTGAGGCTCCTTGATTACTGGGCCAGTGCAGGGGCATCGCATATTAATTGGTTAGCAATAGTGGGATATCCACATCACATATTAATTGGTTGACAGTGCTGAGTTAGCCACATCACATATTAATTGGCTTGTGGTGTGGCTATTGAATTCCTGTAGCCCATGTACAGTGGTCACTGAAGGTAGTTGTACTCGCAATCAGCCACACAGTGAACATTCAGAGTTCATGTCACAATTGTTTTATTTTTTTTTTTTTTTGTTAGGGTAGTTAGTCAGGGAGAACAGGCAAGCATGTCGGTGGAGGAGTATGGCAAACTGACAAGGAGCCAGTTGGCTGAGATGTGCCAGTGTCAGGCTAAAGGACTGCTGCATGCCAACTTGACTAAAGCAGACATGATTGCAGCTTTAGTCACTGCTGCATCGCAGAATAGCAACCAGGAGGACAATCAGACTGGCCTCTGAGATGTACAACTCTCAGAAAATAGACAGCTCAACCTTTCCACAGAGGGCTCGAAAATCCATCTGGAGTTAGAGACTTGAGCTAGAGGCCACGCGTTTGGAAATAGAGGCAGCAGAGAGACTTGAGACATCTCGAGACTGAGGAAGATGAGAAACTGCGATGCCTGGAAGCTGAAGAGGGGAGGCAGAGGCAACATGAAAAGGAGATGCTGACTGTTCGCCAGAGTCATAGAGGTAATGGGGAAGGGAGTAACTGAACCCCAGAAGCAACAAAGGTCAGTAAATTTCTTCCACAATTTACAGAGGAGGATAATTTTGATAGCCTCATATGTTTGAGAGGGTATGTAAACAGTATAATGTTGACCAAGGGCTCTGGGTATGGTCCCTGACCCCCTTACTCCATAGTAAAGCTGTAACTGTAATTTCTAAACTGTCTGATACTGATTGTTTAAATTATAATGTTGTAAAGAACTGTTTGCTAGAATGTTTTAAGTTAACACCTGAAGCTTATAGGAAAAAGTTTTGTAAGCATAGATGCAAGGCACATCAAAGTGTTTTGTGACTGTGTTGCTGAACTAAGTATTTATTTTCATAGGTGGGTGAGTGGATGTCAGGTCATCACTTTTGAAGGGCTGGCAGAACTTTTGGTGAGAGAACAAGCCCTTAGAACGTTGCCTGAAGACATGAGAATCTGGTTAGCTGATAGTGCAGTACTGCAGATGAGTTGGGGAATAAGGGAGACCTATACCTAGCAAGCATTGCATCACTGCACAGAAAGGGACACCAATGCTGCTCATGGGTTTAAGGGAACCCATGGTGGACAGCCAAGACTGCCCCAACAGAGTCTGTCAGTAGCAGGGGAAGCCATTAGTCCAGGTATACATCCAGGACCAAAGGTTAAATGTTTTAAATGCAACCAGTGGGGCCATGTAGCATATAGATTTCTATGGAGGCAAGGTGGGGAACAAAAGGTGGGAGAGCCAGTAAGTGGGAATGACAAAATGCCAGCAGTAGGTTGTCTCGAGACAGCAAGAGTACCAAACCATCACAAGGGTTTATATCCTATCTTAGTGAATGGGAAAGAGGCCATGGCTAAGACAGACACAGCCTCTGACCTAATTATTGTGAAGCCTGCAATGTTTACAGAGGAGCACTACTTGCTTGGGAAGTCTACTCCAGTCAGAGCTTTAGGAGGGACCCCATTCCAAATACCTTTGGCTAGGGTTCATCTTGACTGGGAGGGTGAAAAAGGAAGCCAGCAAGCTGGTGTGTTTGAGGATATCCCTGCAGATGTCCTGATAGGGAATGAGTTTGTTGCTGCAGTACCATGTGTGCATGAAGTTACACACAGTCAGGCTTGGGGACAAGCATGTGGGTCTGGTAGCCTGGTAAAGACCCAGACAGATCACAGGACTGGTGAGGTGGTTACTTCAGGGAGGGAGCTACCCTGAGGTGGTTACTTCAGGTAGGGAGCTACCCTCTAGCAGTGAGACTGAAGGTGAGTCACAGCTGCTTGTGAGTATTGATGTTCCCTTGGACAGAGTGACTGCAAGGGCAGAGGTCAGTAGTATTATGCAGGCTGACAGTGAGGCACCGCTGTCGGAGGATGCCAGACTTCCTGTGAAAGGGGAGCTGGGAAGGGTTACAAAGAGAGAGTTGAGACAGGTTTAGCTATCAGACCCTACATTACAAAGCCTGAGAGCGGTAGCTAGTGAGGCACCTGATTCTCAAGAGAAGGGGGAATCTGTATACTAGGACACAGGGTTACGGTATAGTATGTGGACCCATGAGGGAGGGTGAGAAGGTGAGAGAATACAGCAGTTGGTAGTGCCCAGACCCTACCATCTGGCACTTCTAGCCATAGCCCATGATATTCCCATTGCAGGTCATATGGGCATAAAATGTACAAAGAGACATATTATGCAGAATTTTTATTGGCCTGTGATTTCCATAGATGTAACAGGGTACTGCAGGACCTGTGAGCAGTGCCAAAATGTAGGCAAGCCAGGAGACAAGGTGAGAGCTCCTTTGATGCCTTTGCCTGTGATTGAGGAGCCATTTCAGAGGGTAGCTGTATGAGTACCCCAAGTTCCACAGGGAAAAGTATATCATACTGGTAGTAGATTATTCTACCAGATACCCTGAGGCAGTGGCTGTGTCCTCCATTGATGCAGAAAAGGTGGCAAATACTTTGTTGAAGATGTTCAGCAGGGTAGGTTTTCCAAAAGAAATACTGACTGACAGAGGTGTCAGTTTCATGTCAGACCTGCTGGCTTCTCTGTGGAAGTATTGTGGGTTGAAGCACCTAAAGACCCACCCCTATCATCGCCAGACTAATGGTCTAATTGAGAGGTTAAACTCTACACTCAAGACGATGCTACGGGCATTTGCAGACCAGTTTAAAAGGAAGTGGGACAAATATTTGCCCCATCTGTTTGCTTACAGAGAGGTGCCCCAGGAATCCACAGGTTTTTCACCCTTTGAGTTGTATGGGCATAGGGTGAGGGGACCTCTAGATCTGATTCGAGACGAGTGGGAGGGTGAGTGTGAATCTCACAAGGAGTCTGTAGTGGCATATGTCCTAAATCTCAGGACAAGGCTCTTGGAACTCATCGGCCTGGCCCAGGAGAACCTGGGAGATCCCAACAGCAGAAAAAGGTCTAGTATGACAGGAATGCTCGAGCTAGAGAATATGCTGTAGGGCAGCAGATAATGGTTCTCATTCCTGTCGGACACAACAAGCTGCAGGCAGCCTGAGAGGGACCCTACAAGGTGGTAAGGAAGGTCAGTGAAGTTAACTACTTGGTAGAACTGCTAGGCAGGAGCACAAATTGTACCATGTTAACGTGATGAAACCTTACCATGGTAGGGAGGCCCTTGTGCTGAGTATTTGCAGTGGATGGCAAGAGAAGTCTGAGGGAGATTTGGTGACTGATCTCCACAGTGAAACTTGAATGGACACCTCAGTGGAAGGGATAGTAATATCCCAGCAGTTATCCCCTACCCAGGTTCGAGAAATCTGAGCAGTGTTGCAGGAGTTTGGGGGCATATTCCCTGGGAAAGCAGGGTGCACCCACCTGGTGCAGTACCATGTGGATACAGGACCCCAAAGGCCTATTAAGCAGGCCCCTTATAGGGTGCCTGAGAGAGTCAAACAGACTCTGAGGGAGGAGATATAGGAAATGTTGGAACTAGGGGTAATTCAGGAGTCCAGCAGTCCCTGGGCCTCCCCAGTGGTGTTGGAAACAAAGAAGTATGGCAGCACCAGGTTCTGTGTGGACTACAGGAAATTAGTCACACAGAGTCAGATGCTTACCCCATGCCTAGGACAGATGAAGCCCTAGAGCAGCTGGGTGGGGTTAAGTATCTTACCACTATTGATCTTACCAAGGGTTACTGGCAGGTGCCCTTGACTGCCAATGCTAGAAAGAGGTCAACCTTTGTGATTCCTTTTGGCTTGTATGAGTTCATGAAGATGCACTTTGGGATGAAAAATCCCCCGGCGACTTTCCAGAGGCTGGTAGATCGTATCCTAGGAGGAGCAGGAGATTTTGCCCTTGCTTACCTAGATGATATCGCCATCTATAGTCATTCCCGGCAAGAGCACCTTCAGCATGTCAGGGAGGTGCTGGGCAGACTGAAGAGGGCAGGGTTGACAGTTAAGCCCAGCAAATGTTAGGTGGGTGTGGCAGAGGTCTCCTACTTGGGACACAGAGTGGGAATGGTAAGATCAGGCCAGAACCTGCAAAAGTGGAAGCCATTGAGGCATGGCCTACCCTTGTTACCAAAAAGCAGACAAGGGCATTCTTGGGGACAGCAGGGTACTACAGAAAGTTTGTCCCCTAATATAGTACCGTAGCTGCTCCACTCACAGACCTGACAAGATAAGGTAGTGTGAACCCCAGCATGTGAGTAGGCATTCTAGAAGCTTAAAGGAGCTTTGGGAGGACCCCCCTTTGTTTGCCAGTCCTGATTACAGCAAATAATTTGTTGTGCAGGTGGATGCTTCAAACCATGGGGTGGCGGCTGTACTTAGCCAGGATTCCTCACAGGGAGAAGAGCACCCAGTGGTATATCTCAGCCATAGGCTCCAACCTAGGGAGGAATGCTATGCAGCTGTAGAAAAGGAATGCCTAGCCATAGTGTGGGCACTGCAGAATCTTCAGCCTTATCTGTATGGAAGGAAATTCACTGTAGTTACAGACCACAGTCCCTTAACATGGCTACATCGAGCCAGCCAGCAAAATTTCAAGTTGCTAAGGTGGAGCCCAGGGTTGCAAGCATATGATTTGACAATGCAGCACTGCAGTGGGGTTAGCAGTGCCAACGCAGATGGGCACTCAAGAAAGGGAATGGGGTAAGGTATTCCCAGATAGGCTCTACCCTCTCAAACAATATTTCTCAAGGGTCACTTGAAAAATTAGCTTGAGTTTTCTGGGAGGGGAGAAATGTGACACTGCTATCCCAGCTATCTTGAATTTTGTAAATAGTTCTGTGGCATTTGTGAATATTGATATGGTTTATACAGAACTGTATGTTATGTACTGAGCTTCAAGAATGTAACCGCAGCATACCCTGTTGGAACATAGAAGATTAACTTACAAAACTTCAAGAACATAAGTTGAAATTAAGTGCTTTATGATGCGCTGTAAAAGTTAGTTTCAGTGCAGCAAGAAGACAGGATGTCTAGAGGTATAAGTTTTCCTGTTGTCTTAGAGAGTAGAATTTACTATGTTTAAAATGTAAAGTGTTTTATTGCTCAGTGACTTCCTAGCAGCTGCACATCTGAGAGATGTGTACTTCTCACACAGAGATGTTAAAATTCTATTGTTATCTGTTAGGCTGGGAACTGAAGCCAGGTGACAGTGATGTCATCCAAACTGACCCAGCAGTAATGTTTGATAGTAACTCTCTCGAGGAGAGACTATTTGCATTTTCTACCATGCCTTGGACCTAGAAACATCCATTCAGCACTTCTGCCTGCATGTTTCTTTGTAAGTAAGTGATTTAGGGCATAGTACCTCTTAGATATATATAGGAATATAGTAAAGATTAGCTTAGATTTCTGTATTCATTTGAGACTGTTCTGCAATGTTGTTTTAAAATATTTCCTGTGATTCTGAACTCTGCAGTTAGTGTTGAATATTGTCTTTTTCTTTGATTATGTATTATTAAATATATTTAAACCCATCTTTGTGACTAATATTTGTGAGACACATTTAAGCTCTGAGAGTACTTGCATATGTATTTGGTGACGCTGTACAGGCCACTCCTAAATAGCCTTGCTCTTACTCACACTTACCATTTGGATAATAGTAACTTTACACAGTAGGATTGGTCACCCTTTGAGAAGGGCCTTAAAGTAGCTGATAAGGGGTTCTGGTAGCAGTGATAACTACCTTCTAGTCTGGGCATAAGGGGGGCATAGCTAGTAAACCTATGCCAGCCTTTCCCAGGTGTGTGTGTATAAATCAAATCTCAGTGTGTCACCTACTTGGGCAGGGACACAAAGAACTGGTTGGACTGAGAGAGTGTTGGGAGGATTTGGCTTGGAACCCTGGCTAAAGGCTCAACTATATAGCTGTGCCAGTGGGGGTCTTACTGGGGATCTGGAGAAAGAGGGAAAAACCAGCCCCAGACTGACTGTGATCTTTATGCTCTTAAGGGAAATTGTATTTACTGTGTGTGTACTTATCCTCCCATTGTATATGTCCCTCACTGTTGCCAGTGATGAGGATTGAGGCTCCTTGATTACTGGGCCAATGCAGGGGCGTGTCAGTTATACATCATTATCTCCCTAACTTAAAGTGACAAGCACCTGAAAACCCACTCTGGTACATGCAGTTTGTGTTGGAATAAGCATTTTGCTTTCAGAAACTTTAGAAGCTACAGTTATAAAACCAAAACGGTTGCCCTTTGAAAATATTAATTTTTTTTTAAGGCTACCAGGATCCCTGAATGTTGCACACTAAGTAACACAGCATGCCTATGAACTTGATTCTCAAATGCATTTGTCATAAAAAGTGGTATAAACACTTCCTTTCAATAAATATTATTAAAATCCAGAATGTTGCCTTTAATGATGGAAACCAACTCATTTAAACTATATTTACCATTGGCATTAGTCTTTAATTGCCATTTCAGTTCTTTTACCTCAAGCCAATCCTTCCATGATCCCCCTTTTTCATCTATGACTACATTATCTATTACATAGAATTTAAAATATTCATTATTGTTTTTAATAGGGGCAGCCATAGTGGTGCAGCGGTTAGAGTTACTGCAGCAACCAAGTGAAGCAAACGAAACAAAGATAGCCACAAAGTCACATAGGCATTTAGCGCTTTCTTCCACTTTATTTTCACATGGACTTCTTCAGAAAAACCAGGACGCCTCCCTGCATCCTGGTTTTATACTAATTACACAGGAAGTGATGTTATTAAGTGATGACCATAATATTAAACATTCTGTTTTTAAGTGAAAAAATCATGTGAAGACACTTATTATATATATATATATATATATATATATATATATATATATATATATAAAAAAATTAATCAAAACATGTCTATCCTAAAACATTTCATTATTTAAAATCTTGCACATACGTATATATACGTATGAAAATATACATACACACACACATATATGTGTATGTATATATATGTGTGTGTGTATACATGATATTTCAATACAACTATTATCAATGAAGAACAATCTCAAAAACTGTTATAACTTTTGTAATCAAACATAATTTTATGTTAATGATACCTGAATTCAATTATGAAACAAATTCTATTATTATTGTGATGATGTAGTGCAAGATGGAAAAAAACTTTGCCCATGCACAAGGACCAGGTCCCAGATACCACTTGTGCATAATGTCCGCTATATGTGTGTATATTTATTCATTGGACTCCCACTGAATATATGGATATGTGTTGTGTTTTGAAAAGAGGGAAGGGGGGGGTTGGGAGGGAGACACACTGATATCTCAAACTGCCAAGACTATGTGCTGATTAATACTTGTCTAATAATGTGGACCTATAAAAAGCGTGTTCTATTGAAGTGACTACTACAACTAGTGTATACTTATCTGTCTACCAAAAAACATTTTATATTGATCCCTTCGTTTAAGCCTGGAGGTACATCGGCTCCTAAACACAACTGCCAAAGTGATTCCTTTTGCTCAAGTTTGTTATTCAAATCTCCTTTTAACAAACTTTTTTCCACCTGATCTATAACAAAAAACTCAAATTTCTTGAAATCAGCACATTCCTGTGAATGTCTTGCCAGCAATTATTTTTATCTTTGTTTTGATAGCTAGTGTGTGTTCATAGATTCTGCGTTTTAGCATCCTTTTAGTTTTTCCTACATAATAGTTGTCACATGTTGAACAGGTTGCTAAATACACCACGTATTCACTGTTGCAGTTGTAATATTTGTGAGCCCAGAACGTCTTATTGAGATGTTTTAATATCACAAAGAGGTATTTGTGATGTATCTGCACTGTCTGCAATTCTGACATGCGAAAGTTCCTTTCTTCCTACTTATATCTCTAGTGGGTACTACACTTATTTTGTTGTCAGTTTCTAACATACTTTTTAGATTGACTACATTTTTGTAAGTGAAGCATGGTTTAATACCAACACATGTCGAAAGCTCTCTATTCCCTATAATTATACTCCAATTTCTTTCTATGATCCTTCTTATGTTCCCCAATTCATTAGATATAGGAAGAGGGAATGCAGTGTGGAAATCTTCATGTTTTTGTATATCTGTACTATCACCTATTGACACTTCCACCATGTGAGCCATATTGTCACTTGACAAAATTGGTCTAGCTACTCCATGGCGAAGCCCTTTAACTTCATTTTCAATCCTTTTCAACAAATGTTTTTTGTAGCCTCTAGCCATAAATAAATTCCTTAACTCTAATAACTCATCACCTCTAGGGAGGTCTAATTTAAAACTAGAAGAAATTAATTTTGCAACTCTTGATGTCAAAAGTCTATACACTAGTATAGACCAAGAGTTGGGTATAGAACATCTAAGAAATTACTTGACACAACATACAGAAATACAAAATTCAAGAATCAACACGATCTGTGCCCTGATGGAAATAGTCTTAGAGAACAATTTTTTTCAGTTCGATAACAATATATATCAGCAAACATCTGGTGTTGCGATGGGGGCCAGAGTTGCACCTGCCTTTGCAAACATTGTCATGGCAGATTGGGAGCAGGAACATCTTAAAAAACATCAATATTTTGACAAAGTCAAGTTTTACGGTAGATATATAGATGATTTAGTGTTTGCATGGGTAGGAGAAAAAATTGAGTTCGAAACTATGGTAGAAGATTTCAATAAAACCACAAGCTTCTTAATATCCAAACACAGTGGGTATGGCAAGTCTGTTAATTATTTAGACATTTGCCTCTATATAGACCACACGAAAAATATTTTACATAGTAAAATATATAGAAAGCCCTGTTTTACCAATCAATATTTACACCGAGATAGTTTGCATCCCATTCATATGAAGAGAAATGTCATCAAGGGCCAAATGATTAGGCTAAGCAGGTTGACATCAGAGGACAGAATATATCATGATGAGTTTTTAGAGTTAAGGAATTTATTTATGGCTAGAGGCTACAAAAAACATTTGTTGAAAAGGATTGAAAATGAAGTTAAAGGGCTTCGCCATGGAGTAGCTAGACCAATTTTGTCAAGTGACAATATGGCTCACATGGTGGAAGTGTCAATAGGTGATAGTACAGATATACAAAAACATGAAGATTTCCACACTGCATTCCCTCTTCCTATATCTAATGAATTGGGGAACATAAGAAGGATCATAGAAAGAAATTGGAGTATAATTATAGGGAATAGAGAGCTTTCGACATGTGTTGGTATTAAACCATGTTTTACATACAAAAATGTGGTCAATTTAAAAAGTATGTTAGAAAT
Source organism: Protopterus annectens (assembly GCF_019279795.1). Lineage (NCBI taxonomy): Eukaryota > Metazoa > Chordata > Ceratodontiformes > Protopteridae > Protopterus > Protopterus annectens. The sequence continues at coordinate 643,796,107 of NC_056730.1, read as the reverse complement.
TGATAACAAAATAAGTGTAGCACCCACTAGAGATATAAGTAGGAAGAAAGGAACTTTTGCATGTCAGAATTGCAGACAGTGCAGATATATTACCAACACTTCTTTTGTGATATTAAAACATCTCAATAAGACGTTCTGGGCTCACAAATATTACCACTGCAACAGTGAATACGTGGTGTATTTAGCAACCTGTTCAACATGTGACAACTATTATGTAGGAAAAACTAAAAGGATGCTAAAACGTAGGATTTATGAACACACACTAGCTATCAAAAACAAAGATAAAAATAATTCGTTGGCAAGACATTCACAGGAATGTGCTGATTTCAAGAAATTTGAGTTTTTTGTTATAGATCAGGTGGAAAAAAGTTTGTTAAAAGGAGATTTGAATAACAAACTTGAGCAAAAGGAATCACTTTGGCAGTTGTGTTTAGGAGCCGATGTACCTCCAGGCTTAAACGAAGGGATCAATATAAAATGTTTTTTGGTAGACAGATAAGTATACACTAGTTGTAGTAGTCACTTCAATAGAACACGCTTTTTATAGGTCCACATTATTAGACAAGTATTAATCAGCACATAGTCTTGGCAGTTTGAGATATCAGTGTGTCTCCCTCCCAACCCCCCCCTTCCCTCTTTTCAAAACACAACACATATCCATATATTCAGTGGGAGTCCAATGAATAAATATACACACATATAGCGGACATTATGCACAAGTGGTATCTGGGACCTGGTCCTTGTGCATGGGCAAAGTTTTTTCCATCTTGCACTACATCATCACAATAATAATAGAATTTGTTTCATAATTGAATTCAGGTATCATTAACATAAAATTATGTTTGATTACAAAAGTTATAACAGTTTTTGAGATTGTTCTTCATTGATAATAGTTGTATTGAAATATCATGTATACACACACACATATATATACATACACATATATGTGTGTGTGTATGTATATTTTCATACGTATATATACGTATGTGCAAGATTTTAAATAATGAAATGTTTTAGGATAGACATGTTTTGATTAATTTTTTTATATATATATATAATAAGTGTCTTCACATGATTTTTTCACTTAAAAACAGCATGTTTAATATTATGGTCATCACTTAATAACATCACTTCTTGTGTAATTAGTATAAAACCAGGATGCAGGGAGGCGTCCTGGTTTTTCTGAAGAAGTCCATGTGAAAATAAAGTGGAAGAAAGCGCTAAATGCCTATGTGACTTTGTGGCTATCTTTGTTTCGTTTGCTTCACTTGGTTGCTGTGGTGGTATTTAAGTTTGTTCCAGTTCATTTCGGGTGACCGAAGGAGTGTTTGAGGTTAGAGTTACTGCCTCACAGCAAGAGGTTCTCCAGTTCGATACTCTGCTCAGGTGCCTTTTGTGCGGAGTCTGCATGTCCTCCCTGTGGTTGTGTGGGTTTCCTCCGGGTGCTCCGGTTTCCTACCACATCCCAAAGACATGCTGTAGGTGGATTGGACACTCTAAATTGGCCCTAGGTGTGAGTGTGTACATGTGTGTGCCTTCTGTGGAAGGTTGGGCGCCGGGCTGGCAACTCGACACTGTAAAACTCCACTGCCAATCATGAGAGGACAGGTGATCCGCTGTGGCGACCCCTAACTGGGAAAAGCCGAAAGAAGAAGAAGATTATTGTTTTTGATGTTTCGTTTTTAATATCATAAAAATGCTGATAAATTCTGGCTTTTAAAGCTTTTTCCATTTTCCTATATAAAAACTGGGGCAGCTTGTGCAATGGACAATATAAACCACTCTTTTACTTAAGCAGTGGTATTTGTGTGATAAGCACCTCAATATAGCCCTCCATAAAGAATGTACTACCTTCCAAAATTTGGTTGCAACGTCCACAGGTTCGTACCTCTTGAGAAGGTTCTTAAGACATACGTCCTTCTTATATATGACCCTTCATGCTTCTCTTACCTGCTGAATTAATTTATTGTCAATAGAAAACATGGCACAGTTCTTACAAATGACCTTTTTCATAGCATGAAAGTCCATATTAAATGTCAGGATTCAGGCTCAATTCAACATAAGCCTTCCCTCATGTTGTTCATTTCTATGGAAAATAAATTCATTTTTACCCAAAAAGGAAGGATAAATTTCACTTTGCCTTTTTTGCTTTACTTTATCTGCTACATTCCTAATAAGGGTCTTGGGAATAACCCCTCTTAACCAGCATCTCACATAGTTTTTCATATTCGTCATAAAAAAAACCTTGTCTTGGGAAACCATCCTGGCTAAATCCACCATCTGTCTTTTTACCAAGGCTTTCTTTTGAAAAAGTAGATGCCAATTAGAGAAATGTAACAAAGAATTAGAGTATGTGGATTTTCTAAAAAGCGTTGATTCAAAATTATGCAGTTCCCTGATTAGAAATTAATACATCTTAATTCTTCCTATCACTAGCATAGTTCATGGTGAATTTTAAAAATGCATTTGTGTCATTAATGTATTTAAAAAAAATCCTTTAATTTATTGACTGTATCGCCCAAAATATGATGATGTGAATCTAAAAACCTGCCCTGTAAGGAAACATGAAGTTTGAAAGAAGAATTAAATATATAATTCTGTTCCCAGTATGTTATCACTAAATTAGTGAAAATGGGGGCACAGGCTGCCCCATGAACAGTTGTCCTTCAAAAAATATAAAGTTATCAACTGAGTAAAAAAAAAAAAATATATATATATATATATATATATATATATATATATATATATATATATATATAGTTCCACTTCATATCATCGAATTTCATTTCACTGAAGCCCAAAACATCGAGACCAAATCATTGAAAACTAGAAAGCAGCTAGAAATAACATTCCACAGAGTTAGTACTGAAAAATTTAACTTCCTAACCCCACTGTAGTGCGACCTTTGAGTTGGTATATTTAATTATGGGGGGTATGGGGGGTGCGGAGCCCCCCACATGGGGGTGCAGGGGTGGCTTGCCCCCCTGCTAGTTTTCAGTGATTTTGAGATTCGATGATATGGGTTTTCGACGATTTGTTCTGGATGTTTTCAAATTTGATGAAATGAAATTTGATGATATGAAGTGGAACCATATATATATATATATATATATATATATATATATATATATATATATATATATATATATAGTTATTAATGAGAATCAATTCCATTATGTTCCTAAAAACTAATATGTCTTTATGCTAAAATTGAGTGTTCATACTTAAAAATTGGTAAAACGATTCTAAACCTTTCATGTGGACATTGATGTCTGTGGTTACAAAAATTAATTGGTCCTTATACAGAGTCTGTAATTCTAGTTAAAAAATCCCAGGAGTCTTGGAACAAGTACTTAATGTTAGTTGTCACCTTTTTGAGCATCACATCTATAAATTTGGCCAAATAACTTGTTTGGAGGATTTGGCATCAACTATTAGACGAATAGGTGGATCATATAAATCCTTGTGTATCTTAAGAATACTGAAAATAAGAGGGGGTTCTTGGTGTATTTACCTTCAAAAAATCAAATTCATGTTTTGTATTTTGATCCTGTGTCAAGAAATATTGTAAACCTCCTAAGGATGATGGCGACATCTCACTAAAGATTTGGAAATCGCACTTCATTTCCTAAATAGTTCACATTTAATTTTGAAATGCCAAACTGTTGTCTTATAACAACAGGCTATTAACATGACATTCCTCAAATTGTGTACATGCTGCAGCCATAACCTTTTTGTGCTGCAGTAGGAACTTTGATATTCTTGGGTGGGGGGGGGCTTCACAATTCACAGTTTATGGTCATCTTTTTATGAGCTCATGGTCCACTGCATTCATTTATTTGCATACAGTCTGCAGTAGAATGGAGCTGCAGTTTAAATGATCAGTGACATGTCTGCACAAACTAAAAATGTATCCTTGAAAAAGTGCAAAAAAATCTGTCTCAGAATTATGGAATGCACCTAACTTTGTTTTGCAGACCACGTTTTTACTACCTTCTTGTGACAGACATTCTTGCTGTGTTAATTTTTGCATATTTTGTGTTAGTTAATGAAAGGAATTGTTGCAACTAAATCATTAATTGATGAAAGAGAAAACTGCTGGGTTTCACTATACAACTTTTAATCCAGCCAGTTACCAGTTCTGGATGTTGCAGTGGTACTGCATTTAGTGATGCTGTCCCTTAGTTTCATGATACAAGGGATTCTGTGCTGCTGGGTTGAGCTGCCTTGTTGCCTTAGTCTCTGTCTTCCCTATAAAGGTGTTTTGGGGTCTGTGCGACTAACCTCACAAACATGTGTGCCACATCATTGTAGCTTTGTTCTCCTCCAGCCTGTTTAATGTAGTCCAGCAACAGTATAAACGGCACAGAACTCGTTTGTACTTGTGCCATTTGGTCCCTGTACTTAAGCAACACTAGTTCTACTAATGTTTCTGGGACTTTGACCCATCGCTGGACTGCCCAAAAAAGCTTTCTTGGGATCTTTTAATATACTTTCTCCATGTCTAGTAATGGCCATTTGGATTCTTTCCTGATCTCAGGCTTCTTCTCCATTATCTGTTTCACTGCACAAACATCAGTTCAGTTGTACTGCATTCTGACATAAATCCATACTTTTCAACTCCCATCTACTTCTAATCTGCAAATTTGTTTCAGTCATTCTGTGCAGCACTTTCATGCAGTGTGACAGGAGTTTGATACCTCTGTACAGTCCACAATTGTGAAGGCCCCTTTGTTTTTGTACAATGACACTAGAGTACTTATTCTTGAATCATCTGTGGTGCTCCTCTCTGTCCATACCACTATGAGTACCCTCCGGCGTCATTTCACTTTTAACTCTGAAGCTTGATTTATATTGCCATAACTGCCTTCCCTGACTTCATTTTCCTTAGTGCTGCTCTTACTTCTAGGTTTGGTTCTTCTTCCTGTTTCATTGTAAGTTGTGCATGGGGATGTGGGGGCAGTGCAGCTTCTGTGTGGTTTTCTTCATTCAGAAGCTACTGGAATAACTCTTTCCATTGATGAGTAGACTTCTGCTGACATTGCTTATTGTAATGGTGTCTGACAACTGTTTATCTTTATCTTTGCCTTGCAACCTGAACATTTCTTTGTGACCTCTGCAACATACCCACAAACTGTAGCCATAATCAGCTGCAAGCAGTAGTCCAAGAAGCCTCTAAAGTCAACAGCCTAGGTTGAAGACCTTGAAGCTGACTGGAGTGAAAGCACAGGAGCTTAAGGAAATATTCAGGAAAAAGAAGAAGTAGGTGGAGTTGAGGAAGAAACTGCTTGATTAAAGACTATAGAACAGTTATGTAGTTTAACTCGGTATGAAAACGAGGTACAAAAGGAAAGTTGGCTGTTTGAATGCAGAAATTCAGGAAGGTATGAAAATAAAGAAGTGCAAGAAAAAGTGGGGGTTAGCCGGCTCATCTAAGGCGGAATACTGGTTGGCTAACAAAGAGGCTAAGAGGGCAGTCGCAGTAGTAAAGAACAAGGCATAAGAGGCACTCTACCATTTTCTGGAAAGTGACTTGGCAGTGAAGACTCTGGAGTGGCTTGGATTTTCTTGCAGTTTTTAACTGAATGTCTGTGACTTTTTTACCTTTTAGATTCAGTGTTGCCAAGTAAGAATTCCTTGGCAATCTGAGGAGCACATAAGAGTTCAGACTGCATTTGTGATTGAATACCTAAGTTGGAGGCCTATTTGCTGCAGTTTGTGCCCAGGGAGTAGAGTAGAGAAAAAGGCTGATCGGTAGTTTTGCCTGAGTTCACCTGTAGGATGCTTTATTATAGGCATAATAAATAATCCAGAAGACTTAGTCTCCACAAGGTAATACAACTACTGCAAGAATGCACTGTGTACCTTAGTAAACTCTGTCAGTTGAAAAAAAAAAAAGGGCATGAGAGATGCACATTTTACATTGGAGGGAACGCAGAAGCTATGCAATTTAATCTGGTCATAAAGTCTGTCTTATGAGATGTCCGTCCATTTTATTTAGAGTTTTTCCTTTGTCCTGAAGATTCGTATTTGAAGTTTTGTGATTGCTTATTTATTTCTCTTTGGCCCTGTCAAGAACTCCACTTCTTGCTAGTAGAATTTTACTAATCAAAACATTTTTCTCCTTTATTACCTTTTTACTTGTATAACAAAAAGACTTGTCTGCTACTTTGGTTCAGCAATGAATTTATCCTAATTATAATTCTTAATTTACAAGAGTGCCACAATCGTAACACAATTACAGATTACACTCTTTACAGTACACATTTATACACATAAGTAGACAGCTTCTTTGTATAAAAAGGAAAAACCTGTGCCACAGCCAATCCACATTCAGCCAGTAGCTGGGACACTGGTGGAACAAGACAAAGAGGGATGAGAATGTGTCATTGCCATCTGACCCATCCTAGAGGGAGGAAGTTGGCTTGGTCTTGCCATAGAAGTGCCATTTAGGAATGGCCTCAAAGTAAAATTTTACATGCATAGGGACCACTGGAGTTTAAGCTTAGCCTAGGACTGCCAGTGCTGTAGCCAAATGCACCTGTGCTCTGCACAGTGTGGCAAGGCATTCCAGCATGCTGATTGACTAAGAGGGAAAGACTACAGGTGCTTGCAAAAAAGTCCTGTTCCAGTGAAAGAAGATTGTTGCTACCTGAATCTTGTTTTAGTGGCTAGTGCTGAGGTGAGAGATCCTGGTCCCTATTTCATTGAATGAAAATATCATTGAATGACACTGTATCGAACATGCAGTTAATCGAACCATTCTGACTGACATCACATTATGGTAGGGATCAGAAAATTTGCCCTTTCCCCACTGTAATGTGATCGCTGAGTTGGTATATATGATTAGCAGGGTTGGAGGGTGTTGAACATAATTTCAGATGAAGTGACATTTGATTTGATGTTTCAATGATTTAATATAGACCCAAGAGATCCATTAGGGAAGTGATATGGAGTACAGTTTCTAGAGCAGGAAGTTGAATAAAAGGGCCAGATTCAGTACAAAATAAGGTTAGATGGTTAGGCTGGTAAAGGACCAAAAATGTGCATATATGACTATAACTTGTGCCCAGACTGCTATTACTTAACTAGCTAGTTAGCTTAGAGAGATGAGGTCCTGACTAAAAGCCAACTGACCCAGGTTGGATTAAATGCCTTGGGAGGGGGATATGGAGTGTGAATCTGTTGTTTATTTGTCCCGTTGTGGAGGGAGATATGTTTGTCTTTGCATACAGCTAGTGGATCTAATATCCTTCCTTGTGTTTCTCTGGTAAGGCTCAAGGAAGACAGCAATAAGTATCCCCTGCCCAAGGATTAGGGCTGTCAATAAAGGACGGCCATGTGTTAGACTGATGCCTTACAATGCAACCATTACAAGTTTCATATTGAACTGCCCTTCTGGGCCATTTTAAGCCTAGTCAATTATCCCATGTGAGAATCAAACCTTGCACCTTGTGTCTATAAGACAAACACTTTAAATTTCTCTTTGATTTTGATTTTGGCATAATGGTTAAATGCACATAAAAAAAGCTAATGCTAAGCCTGATGTGTTATTGCTCGACTTTCTACCCTGTGGCGGTGCCTATACTAGCCCATGGGAACAAAAGAATGTGTCTGTGGGATTGGCTAGGTGGTTAAGTGGAGAGGACCAAAAGGAAAAAAAAAACTGTCTTATTTCTACAGAAAATGTAATTACTTCTACAGAAACATTTTGGTGAAAGATTTTGTCCTGCACATTTACAGTAGTAATCCATATTGCTAACAAGACCATAAACTCAGGCTAGAGTTACACAGGTTTGTCAGAGAGGCAGTCTTTTGGAACAACTTTCCCACCATATTCATTTTCTCAAAATATTTAAAAATCACAGGTGCAGATAAGGTTAGTGTGATTTGCACGAGTGACTGTTTTGAATGAAACTAAATATTCAAAAGGAGAGAGAGAAATTAAAGAAAAACTTAGGAGGAAGGGGATTCCCCATTTGAAGAGACTTGGGTCAGCAGAAGTTTTTCGTCAGATGGGGCATCATTTTCATTTTGTACAAACCATTTTCTCCCAGCTGTATACTGTCAGTGATGGGGTCTAGTTTATGTATTTGAATGCTTAAATCTTCGAATCACTAAAGATCGAACTTTACTGATCGAACATTTAAATGTTCGAATATTTAAAAAAAAATAAAAAAAACCCACAAAACTAAAGGGTGTAAGCAGGGGCCCCCGCTACTTTAAATATACCAACTCCAAGATCGCGCTACAGTGTAGGAAATGGGAAGTTTTCCATTTCCGCACTGTAACACACTGAAGTGCGATCTTGGAGTTAGTATATTTAAGTAGCGGGGTGTGTGGGAGGTGCAGGAGGGCTTGCCCCCCTGCTTACACCCTTACTTTTTTTTTTGTAAGTATTTATTTTTAATATATTCGAACATTTAACTGTTCGATCACTAAAGTTCGATCTTTAGTGATTTGAACAATTAAGCGTTTGAATATATAAAATAGACCCTCAGTGATGAGATTCATGCTTATAATAGCATGCTCTTCCTATTAACACTGTCATAATTGGTCATGGCTCAATTTTTTTACCTGCTAATACTGTTCTTAAACAATCATTCTAGGTTGGAATAAAAATTGTTAAAGTATTGATAAGAAAAACCATGAAGGGATTTTTAGAGAAAGTAAAATCTTGTAGCAAAGGGGTATGGCTGTATTGAAATAGGTAGCATGTTTGAGCACTGACTATGGAACAATAGACCGATGTAAGGTTAAAAACTAGAGTCTACTGAAACGTGGTTGATGGGATAGTGTGTGTGTCTTGACACCAAAACTGAGCAACATATCTAAACAGAGCATTAATATAACATTTAAAGTTTGGTTTCTGAGCTACACAAGCTCTTGAAGGCTGGCTATGTTGCCAGCCTATCAGTGGTAGTTGGCCCTTTCTCTGTGAGATGAGTAAAACTCCATTTTATTGCCTTCTCTGGTAGCTTAGAGGAATAAAGCCTGAACTACAGCTGAGAGATCTGGTGGCTTAGATGCATAAAGCATAAGACTACAGCTGAGGGAACCATTTTTGATTAGTGGCTCAGGTGCTTGACTATGCGGCTCAGGATGATGACCATGCCTATCCAGGAGAGAAATGGCTTCCTGCCTGGCTCATACTATTGTTCTAATGGGAAGGCCTTGGCTAGAGAGTGGATGCCATTTGTAATAAGGTAGCTGGTCCATGGAAGACACATGCATGGTTGTTCAAACCAGTGATGGTTGCCCTTGGTGGCAGACGTGGGGGAGCATGCATGGGTAGACAGAGAGCATAGTAGCCTTTACAATGACGCAAGTACTCAAGTCACCACCAGGGGCTGGGATTTTATCATAAGATGTAAACTGCTGTCATTGTTAATATGGTGGCACGAGCACAAATCCCTCCTGGATGATGACCCCTCCCCGAAGGCATAAATCTCTTATTGATGGGAGATTTGATGGCAGTAAAGCATGGGGCAGTAAAATTCATGCAGAAAAGTTCCAGTTTTATAATCTTTTCAGCAAGATACTGAATGCTTCTGTATTTATATAGCATTCTTCCTCTTTGCTACATACAATCTGACTATGAATCACAATTCATATTATTCTCCCATATGAAAACACTAGGTATCTTATTGTGAGCTACTTCATAGTTTCTTGGTAAATTTACATGCTTAATGCTACAGTAGCTAAAAATTCACATGTCCCCATAAAAGTTTTGTCATGCAGTCTCTTGACAATCTTTAATTAGCTGTTAAACTTATATGAGTATGTTTCTCAGTTTTCTTAATGCTACCATGCATCCCTGAAAAGAAAGGAAGCATTATATTCCCAAGCATTGTTTGAGGATCGATTACCAACCATTACTGATGAATAATTCTCTATGGATAAGTGTCTGAAAATTTGATAAAGAGACTGTGTGAGCCTCTAGCATTTGCAGACCCCTCCAGCATTCTGTGTTATAAAACAAACTTAAATGTTATTGATTTTATGTTTTGGTGGTTCAGGCACCTGATGGAACAGAACAGGGGGGGTTCTCCGACTTGCCACTTAGGTGATGCCTAGTGGGAGTACTAGGTTTTACATCTGATGAGGCCATGAGCATGTGATGCCAATGTGTACTTGCATGTAATTGATTACTGTGTAGAAGCTTGTTTTCTGTGGCAAAGTGGAAGTAGTGGAGTTTGGAGAGCTGTTGTCAGGGAGGGATAGGCTGCTGCTTAGAACCAATGAGCTGGCCAGCTTCATACCACTGAATTTTGCTGTTTGAAAACAAATGGTCTGGCAGTGCAGAATGAATGAATAGTAAGGCTGTCCCCTTCCTCGGGAGACCCATCTCTTATCCCCCATGGAATGAATGAGCCGATTGGGGTGCAGGTAGAGGAGCCTTCAGGATGGTCCGTCAGAAGGAAGAAAAATCACCAACAAACTGCTTCACACAGAAGGTACATCTGGATTTTATGTCCCTGTTTGGTACTTCTGAATTATCTGAAAATGAAAGTCAGAGTAGCAACATTAATGAAAAGATAAACTGTTTATATAAAGGTGGTAAAACAATTCTTATACATATAAGATTTATTCATGGATATTTAAAACCCTTCAGAAATTTAAATTCTCCACCTTCTTTATAAAGAGATGGTAGTATAGATGTAGGTCTTTCTCCGCTATTCTCTTAGTTCAGTATTAATAAATTCTATTCAATTTGTAATTTTTTTTTATCACTTATAGGCAATCCTATATTTATGTAAATGAAAACAAACCATTTTGACATAATCTTGGTTGCAAGCATTATGCGTCACAAATCATATTGACATAATTTTAGTTGCAAACATTATATATCACTTATAATCTACCCAATCATTCTGAGTTGAACATTACATAGCTCATTTAAATCCTGCCTTCTTTTAAACCTTGTTCCTCCCCTATATGTTTTTTTACCATAGTTCACATTTCTGTGTGATTTGCTGCTACCCTTTTCTAAAGATCCCAATTCTGGTTGTTTTATCTCCGTTTCTATATTCACTACTTCTAGAACAGTCGGTTTAGACTGATTTCCATTTTTTCTTTTTGGCAGCTACTATAATTAGACTCAGCAAGGCTTTACAGAATTGGAATTGCCTAGACATAGTATCATAGCTCAGAAAAATTATTTCCCTGGATACACCAATTTGCTCACACAGTATCTCTGACAGAGTATTATGCACCGAATCCTTACTCTGCTAACTCATTGTGTTCCCAGAAAATATGTTCCCAATTACATCTTTCTTCCCCATCACTCCTCCAACATTTGCTGTCTACCTGGGGTATAAAAATAAATATGTAAACATTTCCAAGCAAAAATCCTAAATTTTCTAGATTTTTTGCATATTGGGGAGACATTCATGTATTCCCCCCCCATTGTTTCTTTGTGAATTGCTTATTCAGTCTGTATTCCCAATCCTTTCTAACCTTCTCTTATACTTATAGTTATCTTGCAATATTTAGAAGCTTTACTAGGTGGTGCTGCGGTAGCGTTGTCGCCTCACAGTAAGACGCTGTCCGGTTCGATTCTCAGCTAGATCGTCTTCTGCATGGAGACATGCATGAATGGGCGTACCTTCGTTGAAGGTTGTGCGTCAGGCCTGGCAAGCCGGTACGTAAAAATCAACTGCCAATCATTAGCGGACCGGAGTTCCGCTGTGGCGACCCCTAACCGGGAAAAGCCGAAAGACACAACAACAACTAATTATTCCTTTTTTAACAGTAACTTCTGTTCTGGGTTCTACTAAAAACTCTACCAGTGCTGGCCTTTCATTTAGGATCGCCTATTTCTTTCTCTTTGCCTTCCCTATCAAGGCTTGATATCGGTCTCTATCCTGCAGTCAAATACATTTTTGGCATCTTCCCATTCTATTACCTTTCCCTCTATAGTTATTTGCTTCCAATACCTTTGTTCCTTTGCCAGTTTTCTCCAATAAATCCCAGTCCCATCTTGCCTATTTTCTGTATTCCTAATTGCAGTCATCCCTATCAGCAGAATCTCCTTTATCCATTCCTGTGTTGGCTTAGCTCTTAGAATATATTTTGCTATTTTAGGAATAGTTTAAATATGTATCGTATGAAAACACAAGTATGTATATAAGGTTTTTTAGTATTATGTATTTAAGCAAGATTCATTTTTAGTAGATCGTATTTTTAGGGGGATTTATGAATATTCAGTATTCATTAATATGTAGTATATGTAGATTAATTGAAGGTCAATTCCCATTGGTGCAAGATTGTTATTTAAACTGTTTTAAATACATTAACTGTGTTCTGATGAAGTCTACGCTTAGTAGATGAAAGTGCTTAACCAGAGTGGTTACATTTTATTGTGTATTTTAATAAAGTGCAACTTTACCAGCCCGTGACTTCTCGGATTTTTGAGCACTGGTACTTTTTACAGCGATTCATTATTTGTTTTTGTCCTTTAGTTGGGTTTCGCTGTTTTTTGTTTTTATAAGTTGTTCGTACCATGGACTCATTGGATGAATTGCCATCTGTTTTCATTTGTTAGATGTGATGACATACACAGACTACAGTCTGAAGTGGATATTTTGAAAGGGGAGTTTGAGACTCATTGATTTGATTTGTTCAGCCAATCAGGCCGTCAGCTGGACACAGCGCAGAGAGGAATGATGTCATCACGACACAGTTTGGAGGGTAAGACCTAGGCTTCCATCCCTAATGGCCAAGCGAGGAGTGAATTTCGAGTTGACAGTGGTAACGGAACCTCTTATGGGGTTGTTGCTGGGCAAGGAGGTTTTAATAAGGAAGCGGAGGATGATGCATCTAGTCATGGCAACAATTCGGAGGACGTGTACATACTGTCGGGGGCTAAACCAAAGCGTACAGTCCCTAAAAAGACCTATTCGATTCCTGTGTCTCATCAAACACAGGGTACTGTTCAAAACCAGACTAGCACTGGTAATATATTAACTAAAGGATATGACACTGTGAAATGTGATGGCAAGGGGAATAAAGGTCTTGATTTATAGGTATGAACTTTACGTTCAAAACAAATGAAATGTTGCAAATGGATTCACAAACTGGCAGGGAATCCCAGCTAGTTGATGATAAATCTCTGAAAGATTTGATTTTTGACTTTGGAAAAAAGTTAGGTATTGTAAGGGGACTTGAGTTGGACAATGCGTATCTCAGTAGATGCATAGAGTTAAAAATAGTGCCTATGGGCTTACATTTTTTTAATTTACCAGTGGGGATGGAATTTACTGCTGAAAATTTTAAGGAATGCAGTTTGCTTTTTGATAGTTTTGATATTGGATTTATGGAAGTTTTAATTAAGTGTAATGATAAATTTGTGTTTTAATATTAAAAGAACTGGAAAAATTGAATGTATAATGAATGATTTATTGTTCAACCAGTGGGAGAAATTGTATAATAAGCAATATGACATTGTTGAAAATAAAAGTAAAAACAAATTTGACAGGAAATGTCGTTAACTTATACGTGATATGGAACAATATAAGAAACATTTGGAGTACACATGGAGGAAGAAGGACTCGAAGTTTTCAGGTCATTATAAGAGAAATGTGACTCGTAGCAGAAGGACACACAGAAGGTATGACTAATTGGACAAACGAGTTTCAGTTATGGAACGAGATAGATCAACATAATGAAGTTCAATACAGCCTGGGGCAATTTTAAGATATACAATTACACACAGTTAAAACTTGAAAAAGTGCATTTTTTTATTTGCTAAAGGAGTGAAATATGTTCCGTATGAGAGATTTAACATAGTTGATATCCTGATAGAATGTGATTTCAAGAAAAACAGTAAATACACACCACCGTTGCATCCCACTTTATTAGTCTATGAAAGAATAGTTATTGATGAATTGTACAAATTACAGGGGACCCGTAAGAAAACCTGGGTGAAGAACAATTTAGGCAGAGTGGAAAATAATGTTTTAAGGGAATTATGTAATGATAGTAACATACGGATAATTAAACCCGATAAAGGGGGAGGTGTGGTTTTGTATGACACCTTGGATTACACCAATAAAATATTTGAAATATTGCACAACTCTGACAAGTATGAAGTTTCTTCTTTGAATGAAGTCGACATATAGGTTTATTTTAGAGGAATTTCTTTCAGACTATAGAATAGATCTGGATCTTTACAAATTTTTGCATGTAGAATTCCCAGTGTTGGCTACCATAGGAGGGATCCTGAAAATTCATAAATATATATTAGAACCTCCCTTCAGACCTATGTCTGATAGCAAGTCCAAGACCTTTCCTTTTGGTACAGTCATAGATAGATGGCTTAAGCCTGTATATGACAAGGTACCTCATATTATAAGAGACTCATGGGGCTTTTTAAGTCATTTGAAACCAGAGGTATGGAAGGAGGGACTTATCTATTTAACCATAGATGTTGTAGATCTCTGTTCATGTATCCCGAAGGAAGAAGGTTTGGAAAGGTTTAGTAGAAGTATTCAGAAATGTACACATTTCGAATGGGATAAAGTTAGTTTGATTTGTGAATTCATGTCTATAGTACTGGATTACAACTACATCTATTTTGAAGGGGAGTATTATAGGCAACACAATAGAGTAGCCATGGGGGCAGCCTGTGCCCCGATATACGCAAATTTAGTACTACTGGGAAGAGGAATATAAGAGAAAGCATATTTCCATCAAATTAAATGTTATACCAGGTTTTTGGATGACATTTTTATTTTATGGGATGATGCATCAGATGAGGTGGACCTTTTTGTGAAATATCTGAATGAGTCTAGTACTTATCTTAAATTTACATATAGCTGTAATAGCGAAGGGGACACCATATTTGGATACTTATATATCCCATGGTACAACAGGATTCAAGTCCAGGATTTATAGGAAAGACACGTTCAGTAATTCATATTTGAAGTACACTAGTTGTCATCCGGCCAGTCAAAAGAGAAGTATATTAAAGGGACAATGCATTAGGGCTGCCAGAATGACGTCAGATTACCATGAGGTGTTAGGTGAGATTAGGGGCTACCCTAAATACCTTATTGAAGATGTTACTAGTTAAGTCAAGAAAGAATGGGGTAAAAATACAAACCCCTTTTAGGGGTAGGTTTAGATAAGGGTAACTGTGTCAAACAAAATGAAAGTGACATACAATACAAGAGAGCATGTGTTTTAGAACATAACCCCCATGTGAAGGAGGTTAAAGAGATAATTAGAAAAAAATAGAACCTTCTTAGATGTGATGATGAGGTGTATCATAAACTAGGAGATCATCTGGTATTTGTTTATAAGACTGGACATAATTTGAAAACTAAGTTTGAAAATAGTAATATGTATATGGGGCATGAATTGAAGGAGGGATACACTAAGAAATGTGGGCATTACAACCAATGCCAAGCCATCTTGGAAGAGAAAACTATTACATTGGGAAATGTTAATCATGCAACAATATGGTTTAAGAAAGGAAATTGTTATACTCAGCATGTCATATATTTGGCGAAGTGTACCAGCTGCCCAAGTTTTTATGTTGGTAAAACCGATATCTCAGAAATAGGATCTATGATCATATATATTGTATTAGAAGAAAGGATAATAATAATGTATTGTATAGACACTTAGAAGAAAGTAGTGTGTGTCACACTTGTTTAAATTTGGGATTTTGGACCAAGTAAAACCCAATCCAAGGGGTGGTAACATAAATGCAATTCTAGGGGAAAAAGAAGTAAAATGGCAATTGCTTTTAAATGCTGCCAAACCCCCAGGGTTGAATGACTACATCCCAATAAAACCTATATTAGAAGCAAGAATATAAGTCAGTATAAAGTATAAGTTTATACTACCCGTCATTGAGACTTGGACAGATATTAATGATTTAATTGCATATAGTCATAAACAAATAATAGTTAAGTTTGTCCATGTGTTTGTATAGCATATGGATTTTCAAGTATGTTCCTCAGTAAAAAGAAGTTTGCATATTTTAAATTTTACATATATTATATGTATATATATTTATTATTCTTTCACATATAGAATAGTTTAAATATGGATTTTATGAAAATGCAAGTGTGTATATAAGGTTTTTTAGTATTATTTAAGCAAGATTAATTTTTGCTAGCTCATGTTTTTAAGGGGATTTATGAATATTCAGTATTATTCATTAATATGTAGTATATGTAGATTAATTGAAGGTCAATTCCCATTGGTGCAAGAATGATATTTAAACTATTTTAAATACATTAACTGTGTTCTGATGAAGTCTGTGCTTGGATGAAAGCGCTTAACCAGAGTGGTTACGTTTTTGCAACTTTACCAGCCCGTGACTTCCCGAATTTTTGACCACTGGTACTTTTTACAACGATTCATTATTTGTTTTTGTCGTTCTTCTAAAATATTCCTTACCAAGTTTTATTAGCATTTGTTCATGCTTTATTGTTGATCCTTCATCAGTTCCCAAATATTTATACACTCCCTCTTGCCCAAGTTCTTTTATGTCACATTTCTTGTCCCAAACTGACGTTTTCTTGGTGTTCCAGCTTTCCTGATTTAAATGTTGCTTTTGCACATTTATCATGACCAGATGTCATTATTATATATTTATTTATTTATTTATTTTACATTTTTTTACGGGATAGTCTGACTGGATACATGTCCATTTTCAGCGGAGGCCCAGGGAGAAAAGCTCCACAAAGACAAACCTACATAGATGACACAGAAGTTAGCAAACCATTATAAAAACAAAGTAATTATATACAATGGGTTAGTAGTGTTCCCTAGTAGGGACTCACAATTGTCATGGACAGACAATTAAAAGCAAGAGACATCCGAGTGGAAGCAGAGCTTGGTGATGTAGTTACAAGTTATGATAATTGCAGAATATGCTTTTAGTTTATAACTTAATCAGGGTTGGTACATGGGCATAGCCAGTTCACTTTGAGATACTGTTTGAGTTTTTTTTGAAGAGACTTTTGGAGGATTGTAGGGTTGTATAGTTTGGCAACGAATTCCAGGTTTTGCCAATGAAGTTGGCAAACAGGGATTCACCAGCAGAGTTATTAGCTTTGTGGGTTTTGACCAGTAGTTTATTGGCTGACCGTAGGGATCTTGGATTGCTATATGGCTTAATATTTTTAAGTGAGGGGGTATCCTCAGGTGGTACAAAATTATGTGCGCTATTAAGAATTGATTGAATTGAATTAAGCTGGGCAGTTCTACCCACTCTAGTTGTTTAAGGTTCTGGCAGTGGTGGGTTTTATAGGTGGAGCCGGTGGCGAATCTGGCAATATGATTGTAGCTATGGGACAGCTTACCTAGTTTGGATTTGTTGAGGTTTGGGAGTACAGGCGAGGCATATAAGAGAGTAGAGAGTAGGTGTGATCGGGCGATTTGCAGTCCTAGCCAGTGGGGTTAAAAATGTCTTGTTTCTATACAGTAATCCAGGCTTCTTATTGATGGTCTGTATGGTTTTGTTGACCTGTAGGTCAAATTTGAGATTGTCTATGATAACCCCTAGCAATTTGGTGTGATTATCTGGGGAAATAGTGGTGCCATCGTTAGATGTGACAGAGAATGAAAGTGTGGTGGATCTACTAGTGGAAGAGAAGAGTAGAAGTTTAGTTTTACTGGGGTTCAGAAATAGGCGTTGATTGGTGAGCCAGTTCTCGATAGTGTTAAATGTATTTTGGGTTAAGATTTGCAAGTCGGATGGGGAGGTGGCTGAGCAGATGAGAGTTGAATGATCTGTGTATTGGATGCAGGTGGCTTTAGGGATAGCAGTGTGGAGGTTGTTTATAAAAATAGAGAAGAGTAGTAGACCTAGTATGGACCCTTCAGGGACACCAAGTGTTGAGAGGTAACTGGCTGGAGAGTTTGCCCTGCCATAGTACCGCCTGCTGTCTACCCGTCCGGTAGGACTGGAACCACTGGATAGCAGGCTTTTTGAGGGAAATAGATTTTAGTGAAAGAATGAGAAGTTCATGGTTGACCATGTCAAAGGCTTTTGATAGGTCAAGAAAGAGGGCAAAGGTTAGCCTATTGTCATTCCTGTTTTGGTTTATGGCAGTAGTAAAGGAAAAGGAGGGCTGAGGTGGTGCTGTGGTATGGCCTGAAAACATGCTGGGTGTCTGATAGTAAGTTATTCTGTGAAAGGTATTGCATTAGTTGCTTGTGTACATATTTCTCCATTATTTTGGGTAGTGGGGAAAGAATAGCAATGGGTCTGTAGTTGGATATGTCTGAGGCGCTACCACCTTTATGGAGTGGAATGACGTGAGATATTTTCCAGAGGGAGGGGATAGCATTTTCAGATAAGGTTCTGTTGATGAGGATAGATATGGGATATGCAATGGCATCTGCAGCTATTTGCAGGTACTCTGCAGGGAGGAGGTCCGCAGCGAGGGTGGTAGGTTTTAGATTTTTTAGAAGTGTTTTGATAAAACTAGTGGATATTGGTTGGAAGCCAAATTCCGGGTGATGATTAGGTAGATTAGGCATGTGGTTTAAGTTAGAGGGGGTTAGTTGATTTGCTAGGGATTGGATTGTTTCAGTGAAAAGGTTATTAAAGGCGCTAGCTATTGTTTCTGGGGAGCTATGGGTTTAGTTAACCGGGGTTGGTGTGGTGGAGTGATCTGGACAAAGTAGTTGATTTAAGCCTGCCCAGAACTTTTGAGGGTTGTTGTGTTTTTGTAGGAGATTTTGGTAGAAGCTTTTTTTTATCCAGTAAAATAGATTTTTTTGTATCATTCCTGAGTTGATGATATTTTAGATGGTCAAGTGGGGCTTTGGTGTTCTCCAGCTGGCCCAGGCTCTGTTTTTAGTTTTGATTTTTGCTTTGGTATCTTTTGTGAGCCATGGTGCTGTATTTGATCTAGTTTTTATTGTACATGCTGGTGCATGGGAATCAAGGATACTTAGGAATTTAGTGTTAAAGTGATCTATGACCTCCTCTAATGTTAGATTTCTTTTGTTTTGACCAGTCAGCTGCTTTTAATTAATTTTGGAATATAGCAGCATCAAAGTTTTTCCCGTTTCTAAATGTTTTATATTTGGGCTGGTGAGGGTTTCCTGCCTTATGTTTTATGATATAGGTTAGACAATGGTCGCTGAGCTCATCAGGGAGAGTACCAGCTGTGTACAGTTGGGGTTGGTTATTAACTAGGATCCAGTCTAGAATACTTTCCTTGTTGGTTGGTTTGTTTATCCTAGTGGGAGAGTTTATGGTATGTTTAAACCCAGATAAGTTTATATGAGTGGGGGGGGGGTGTCAGTCGGTGTTAAAATCACCAAGAACTATGGTTTCTTGGGGATAGGTAGTGGATAACCAGTAAAGGAGATCTTGTATGTTGTTGCCTGGTGGAATGTATGCACAGACAATGTTGAAGTGTTTGTTTTGGTTAATCTGTAGCTTGGTTATGGGAGTTCCGCGTTATTGAATTGGGGAGGTTGAATGGTGTCTCTATTAACGGTTAGAGTATTTTTGTAAAGGACTGCTATCCCACCTCCTTTCCTTGTAGCACGGTCTAACCAGTGAATATTGTATCCTGGAGGTAGTATCTCATTGTCAGTAGTACTGGGTTTTAGCCAGGTTTCTGTAAGACACATAATGTCTGGGGAGTGGGTTGCTAGGAGGGCGTGTAGGTTGGGAATCTTATTGTTGATGCTTCTAATATTTAGGTGAAATGCTAGGTGTGGGTGGGGTGGGCCATGGTTGGAATGAATGTCTCCATGTGTTTTATAAGGCTATAGTGACAGGATATTCTGAGCTTTAGGAGTTTGTTTATAAGCTTTATATAGTCTCTGTCTTTAGGATTATGTTTTGTGGCTGTACAGGGGTGGTATATTCAGTGTGCAGGGGAAGGTAAAGTGTTTGGTGTTATGTGTGAAGTTGTGTCTGTTTGACCATTTGGGTAGTGAATACCATGGTCAGGTGTTTGTTCATAGGCAGCGAGATGGTAAAATAGAAACAGTATAGGCATTTGGGTAATTTAGTGGTTTTTTTTTTTGCTTGTTTGCATTTTGATAGGGGGCGAGCCAAATTTGATGGCTGACTGTGCTAACAGGGTGTGGGAATAAGAGAGAAGGAAATGTTTGGGGGGCAGGGTTGCTCAATGATGTGTGAGGTGCTGATTGGTACTTAGCAGGAGGGGAGTGGCAGTCTGGTTTAAATTTAGCACTAGTGGGGGTGGGTGGAATTTGGGAACAGGGAGGGGAGAGTTGTGAGCCGAGCGCAGCGAGGATGAGCGGAGTGGGGCTAACACTGACTCTGAGAGTTACCTTGGGCTTTTGGTTTGGTTTGTATGATTGTATGTAAGCAGTGTTGTTGGCTGTACTTTAATTTGTTTTATTCTTTTTTAATTGTACACCAATTTTCAGGCTAATTTTAATTGGATCCTAGGGGTAAACTAGCAAATGTAGTCAGTAAGGAGGGAGCGAAATTACTTTACCAAATTAAAAAGTAAATGCTTGGGACTGGAACACTGTGCGAGTGTAAGGCTAATTCAAAGTAGTATAACCCAATCTAGTGGCAATTGGCTAGATCCCTTCACTGTTATTGTGCATACACCATTAAGCCTCAACAGTTTACAAAAACTAAATTGTAGTTCACCTATTACAATTGAAAAGCTGGAGGGAGTCAGGTTCTTGCTTCTCAGATGTTTTACTTAGTTAAGATAGCCAGCTTCAGTGGAGAATGTAGAAATTGCTGTATGCAGTGAATCCCAGGTGGGGGGGGTCACTCAGGAAAGAAACCCGTGCAAACTGAAAAATAAAGGTAAGTAAGGCAGAATTAATGCAAATGTTACAAGAATGTGAAGTGGAGAGCATGCAAGGAATAGAGCTGGAGAGTAAAGTTAATTATATTGCATACATTATAATTAAAATTGATTATAGTGCATACAGTATCAGCTCTGTAAAACCACAGACTAAGACCAGTAACATACAGCCTCTATGTCCAGTGATAACAGCTTTATACTTCAGTGAATACACACAGGATATAATGCACAAAGCAAAGTATGGCTGTTTTAGGACAATAATTCTAGAGCTGTTATTCAGTATGAACTAACAGTAACATGAACTGCATTCACTTAGCCTTCTATAAAAGTAATTATAAAATCCAGCCTGTAAGTCTTCTAAGTACAGTAGCATGCCATAGGAATGTTTACAGATGTAATCAGAGCATGGATGACCTCTGCAAAACAGCAGGATGCCTGTCAGATATTCAACAATTAAAGATCTACCTTCATAAAACAAGATAAAAAAACGATCAGTTTGTAAGTTAGAACATTAGCTAGCTCTCCAAACATATAGGAGTTCTGAACAGCAGTTACAGCTTAGCACCATCTAATACCTCAGTAGTTAACAGTAATAACCAATAACCAAATAAATCAGCAGCTAACAGCAAAGAGAGGGCAGTAATGCAAAGTAACTTACTTGTTGTGCAGGCACAATGAACAGAGGGGTAGGAAAGGTACAACATCTACAGGATGAAATGAATGTGAGTCAGGTAGTAGAGAGTTTGATTAAAGATGGCACCCTAGGAGGGGGCTGACTAATGAAGATAATCAGGGGGTGGGGGTGGGAGTGGCAGATAGGGAGAATGGAGAAGAGGACAGGATTAACCAGGAACTTATGGATCCCTCCCCCACAACTATCTGTAAGGTGAGGACTGACTCTGAGAGTTACCTTGGCCTTTTGGTTTGGTTTGTATGATTGTATGTAAACAGTGTTGTTGGCTGTACTTTAATTTGTTTTATTCTTTTTTAATTGTACGCCAATTTTCAGGCTAATTTTAATTGGATCCTAGGGGTAAACTAGCAAATGTAGTTAATAAGGAGGGAGCGAAATTACTTTACCAAATTAAAAAGTAAATGCTTGGGACTGGAACACTGAAAAAGTTTTGACTACTTGCAATTGTGCTTTCAATTCCTTCTCTGATGAGCTATACAGTTTTAAATAGTCGACAGAGTAAAGCTGAGAAGTCTTTACGCTTTGTTGCTTTCTGGGAGCCAAATTTTAGCCATGACCTAATCTGTTAAGCCGACAGCTTAATGGGTTAAGGGCAAGGCAAAAGAGCAACGGTGACAGAGTCACCCTGGAATATCCCCTTTGGATTGTTATCCCTGGAATAATAATTGTCCTTTTTATAGTGACTTAACTGCAAAGTGGTTTGTCACTGTTTCATTGTTGCTGTGATGTAATTTATCAGTGTAGGGTGTATCTTATACATTTTTAAGCACTTTTTTTTTTTTTTTTTTTTTTTTTTTTTATACATAAATGTGGGATACTGGCAAAAGCTTTTTTGTAGTCGGTCCATGCCATACCTGGATCTTCCCCTTTTTACAGTTCTCCACTATGACTTTATTTAACAAAAAATGATCCTCTGTTCCACATGACTTTCTTTTATTGCCCTTTTGTTCTTTTTCCATAATTGAGTTTTCTTCTGAAAGACTATAAACTCTATCGGCATCAATTTCAGTGTATAGTTTATACATTGTCAAAAGACAAGTTATTGGTCTATAATTTTAGGATAGCTTGCAGGTTCAGTCTTAAGTCGGAGCATTGTTTTTTCCTGTTAGCCCAGTTGGTGTCTGTTCGGGGTGCTCATATAAATTAGTTCTTACTCATGGCTAAATTTTTGTGCAAAGATGTTAATGCTATTAACTGGAAGTTAGGTACTGCTTCTGGGCTTGGCATTTTCCAATCGGAGGCTTTTCTTAACTTTGTTTCAATCTCTCTGGCTATTACTTCATACCATTTCATATCCTGTACCTTTGACTTCTTTTTCCTTTACTTCTTTTATCCATTTAGCATCTTTAAGTTCCACGGGATCTTCATAAGCACTTCTCCAAAATGTATATATTTCTTCTTTTGTGGTCTGTCACCTCCTTTTACCTTTTCCCAGTTCTGCATAAAACTTTTTTGGGTCATCAGTAAATTGCTTAATTTGTACTATTCCTTTATATAGTTTATTATTTGCGATAGTGCATGATAAATCCTGATCCGTTATAATACTGCACATTGCTTTTATCATGTCTGTTTTTCTGAGTATATTTGTTGATCTGTTCCCTCTTCTACAGTCTTCTAATTGTGACACTTGTCTTAATTGCTTTATAGTTTTCTCTATTCGATACTTCCATGATGGCATTCGATTTCTCCCCTTCCTTTCCCTTACTTCCCTGTGTTCTTGTGGTAGAATTATTTATGTTGTTAATTTAGCTGCGCAGTAATATATCCTGTTTACTTGTGTTATATCGCATGGCCCATGGACAGTCCTAATTACTGTGTTTAATTTGTTTTGTTAGACTTCTCACTTTTTGGGTTTTATTGACCTTCTGCAGTCTGTTTTTCATTTATCTTAATATGCGTATCTCTATTAACTCAAGCAACTCTTCTCTTTCTTCTAAACTGAGGGCACATTTTTTGTTCTCCATTTAGTGCAGGCATTCTATAGAAAATTCTGTAGCATCTTCCTGTGGCACATTCTCTTAATTTCATCCTGTCATCCATTGCTCTGTCATATGGAAACTCCCTGGCCTATCACTCCTTAACATTGACTGCGTCAGAGTTGCCACATTTTCCTGTTCCTTCCCTTGCTGTTCAGCTTCAAGTGAATGATTGTTTATACTGGTTTCCTGTAGAAGACTCCAAAATATCTTCATATGGCAACAACCCAGTTGTTTCCTGTTCCACTGGTTTCTCCTTAATTTGGATATCTATTGCTCTGTCCTGCTGTGATGCTTTGTGAGTTAGATTTTTTACACTCAATCCTTCACTTCACAGGTACTCCATAACCTCAGTTTGTTTCTTTAATTTCTCCATTACTAATCTTTTCTAATTTTTCTCTGTCTTCATATTTTTTGTATTGTAAAGTTGTCCATGTCTAGATTCCATTTTTCTCTGTCTTCGTATTTTTTGTATTGTAAAGTTGTCCATGTCTAGATTCCTTCGCCTGTATTTCTCTTCAAATACCTTTGGTGCTGCTCTTTTTGTATTGATTAATTTTGCTTTCTCCTTTGCATAAATATTACACCATAATAATTCTTTTTTTCTTTCCCATGTCCACATTTCTTCTTCAGATGTCTCCTGATCTTCCTGTTTCTTCTTACTTTGGGGACTTGGTCCATCATGCTTTGATGTAACCTGTGTTAGACGTCGTACACCACATCTTTCACTTTGCGGGCATTCCATAACTTCAGCTCCTGCTTTTTTTAACTTCTACTTTACTAATCTTCTTTTCTGCATTTCCTCTTTGTGATTTTTTTATTGTGAAATTTTCCATATCTGGATGCCTTTGCCTGTATTTCTCTTCCAGTATCTTTGGGGCTGCCTTTTTATATTGATTAATTTGGCTTTCAACTTTGCATAAATATTGCACCATATTAAACCTCTCTCTTTCCCATGTCCATATGTCTTTTTATACTTTTCAAAAATCTCTAGGTTTTTTTGTTTTATATATTTGCATTTTCTCAGATGCTTCTTTTTCCAAATAGATCAGAGTTTCTTGGTCTATATAATGTATTTCGTAAATCTGTGGTATTAATTAACACAAATTCTTATTTGGGGCTTCTGACAGTTCTTCTTGTGGAGGTATTTTTTTTCCTCTAATTTCTCACTTAATCTTTATGTATATCTTGTGTCTGGAAGTTCTGGGCTTTTTGCATAATAGTAATCATATAAACTTTCTTTCTTATCCTCAGTAGTCCACTCTATCGTCTTTATGGATCTTCTTTGGTCTGTCAGATTTAGTGATTTTTGTGGACTGCTACTTCCTTCTGCAACAAGGAGCCATCCTCCCCCTGATCCTGGCATAACCCCATTGTATGAATGTTTCTGTATTTTGAGGATTCTACACTGTCATTTGTTTTTCCTGTCCTGGCACCAGTGTGACTACCAGGACTGGGAACTTTTTTATTCTGGGTCTTCTGCACCCAACTATCTTTTTGACCTACTTCTGTCCATGATATATGCTATATAAAATACAGTCTATATTTCAGTGTTGGCTTGGTGAGATTCTGAAAAACAGGGTCCACCTCGTGAAGGTACTCACCAAGACTTGAGGATGAATTCAATTTCAGCAATACTACTCTCCTTTGCTTGCTGACCTCTCATCTCTCCATTCAGACCTCCAAACATGGAACTCTGCAAGTGTGAGGATTCCAATGTCCAAAGAGGAAAAGAGCACAGTCCTGGTTCAGCACTACTTGGAGACTAAGGTTTTTCCAATAAAATGGATGGCTTTTTCTTGTAAATCAAAGCTGCTTAGAATCATGTTCCACTCCAAAAGGAGGTAATGCACCTTTTGATAGGAAGCAGTAATTATTAAAAGAGTTCCTCTGTACTGTACTGTACACAACTGCATTACCATAAAAAAGGACAGTTATACATTTTATATATGTAATTGAATGTACAACTCTTGTCATTGAAAGAATGATTATAAATTTTACACATCGAAATAAAAACACTTTTTGACCTCACTTTCATCTTTTCTAGACCGCAAGAGGTTTGTCTTAAAACTGTCTCAAAAACATGACTTGAGTGCAAGTGAACTTCTGCACAGTTAATACATTTGCATTTGCATTGCTAACACCACTCCAATGCAGAAATGACATGCTACAGACCTTTAATTCCAAATACCATTTAAGAACCGTAGCTTTTTCCCATTTCTGTGTAATCACTTTAAGGGGTTTTGATCTGTTACTACTGTGAATTTCTCACTGTGTAAGTGGATGTTAAGCTTTTGTAGTTGGTATCATCTCTAGATATTCCTTATTCACAGCTGCATACGATACAATTGGTTGGAATGTGTGACTGTGTTTTACTGCTGGATGTTTTGATCCCTTTGAAGAAACTTGGCTAAGTGAGGACCCCAAACGTAGTTTGAAGTATCAATGTGCACAATAAATTCTTGACTAAAATCCAGACTGGTAGTCCACACAAGGCATCCTTGAGCTTCTGGAATGGCTATTCTCAAGCCAGTTTTCAGTTAAGCTTGTTTGGTTTGGCCTTTTTTTTTTATTTTTTATTTACTTATTTTTTAACAGGTGAGGTCTATTACAAGAGAGAAACTGATGTCCATTTTATTCATTCTTAAACTGTTGGGTTCAGATTCAACTGGGCTGCTTCTTCCAGATCATAGAATTCTTGAACACTCAAGGTTCTGCTTTTACCCCTAATGCCCCACCAGCCTAACATATCTCAGATGGCATTTGCCACCATTGTCAACAGATGTATCTCAGATGGCATTTGCCACCATTGTCAACAGATGTAGATTGTGAACTCTCAAGCTTTGGGTCTTGTTTGATCGATAGTTTCCACTTTTACGTAAGTTTAATTTATTCCTTTTTTGTAGTTTTCTCTTTCCTCCCTTTTACCCTCATAAATTTTGTGTACTAGACCTTTTTTCTTGTACTCCTTGAATACTTCTTAATGCCATTGTTGATAGTCTTCCCTTTCCCTTTCTGTACTTATTGTATTACCTTTTATTACCATTGTTGGTAATTCTTTCCTCTTGTTTTATAAAAAGAATTATTGAGTTTTTCTCTTGTAGAGTTATTAAAATGTTTCCTTCAGCCGTTCAATATGTTGGACAAACTTGTTTCAAAAAATGTGTGGCTTGTGGGCACAAGATTCCAAATTCAAAAGCCAACACAGAATGTGTCTAGGTATTTGTAAAGGCTTCAACTCCCAAGCTTTGATTGAGAGGAAGAATAAGCTTATGTTTAGGGGTCTTAGCCTTTCCAAATTCTATACTCCGGTTGCTGGGGCTAAACCCCAAAAAACAGAACAAGAAGGGTGACACTATTGCTAAGGATTCATGCAAATGGTCCCCTGATCATCCTGCTATTTTGAAGTCGACTTTGGTTCCTTCATCTGAGCCACCAGCTGAACCTTTGAAAAATTTGGATCTGAATTCAAGAGTTAAAGGATCCCTTCAGATCCTTACTGCACCTTTACATTCAGAGCCTATCCCATTCAGATGTGCCATCTCTGTTACTTGAAGAAGACATTCTAGGCTTTCTTCAATGGCTTCCTCTTTTCCATCCTCCAGGAGCCTGTCAGAAGCAGGGATAGGATGTTGAGGAAGTTCCCAAGGATGCAAATTCAAATGGGAGTTCTCTCTGCTCCAACCCTGTCGGGTCCTGAGAGCTTTCATAGATCCACACCACCTGTTAATATCTCCTTCTTCAATCCATCCTTTACTTTTGGAGCCATTGGATCCAAAATCCTTTGGGACATCTTCCTCAGCTCCAAAAATTGTTGTTTCTTCAACTCTAGTAGTTTCTCTGAGTCGTCTGGCACCAAGTACTTATGAGCAGGAGGACTCGTGGAGCTGAAGCATCGGCACCGGCTACGGGGTGTTGGAATCAACTGCAAAACTTTTGGAGCCTTCTCTTCCCCTCAGAGCATTGGCGTTAGCTGAGTTCCGACACCCTCCATGGGTGCATTGCCTGTGGGACATTGAGATCCTAAAGGGGACTTTGGATCTGTCATTTTCTACTTCCCCTAGGTGCTCCACTTTCAAGGTAGTGGAGAGAGTATTCTTATGCCTAGAGAACAGATGACCCTGTCTTCCTCAGATCAGATCTTTTTCCCATTGCTTTTCAGCTACTTCAATATTATGTTTGCATAATCCCATTGCAGCAGTCTTGCCACATTCTTATGCCTTTCACTACACAATTCTGCCATTAGTATATCATAACCAGCAGCAAGCTGTGCGACTGTTTCCAGTTTTGTTTTACAAAACCCACATTTGTCTGTTTCTCCCACATGTTCAGTGGACTTTGTAAACCAACATGTAGGTAGTCCACTATCTTGGGCTGCTAATATTAACCTTTCATCTTTTGGTTTAAATTCACCTCTCCTTAACCATTCCTGTATTCGATCCTGATCAACATGAGGTTGTTCTAAAAGTTTTCTATACCTGCAGCTATGTTTATGTATTTTCCGCATATCTTGCCTTCTCATCTGATCCTTCACCTTATATTTGTTCTTTTGTTTTTTGGCACATTCAGTTGCTTCCTGAATTTTATCTACTTCTGGTTTGATTTCCATTCCCACTTGATGCTGATATGCCTCTGCCAAACTAAGCAGAGAAGTCCTCTTATTCTCCCCATAGTTTAAAACTTTCACTAAGTTTGGGTCTTGCGAGGTCAGCAAATACATATGCAGTCCTACGATTGCAAATCTATACATGTAATCAATTTAGTGGAAGCCCATACCTTCTTCAGAACAAGGAATATATAGTCTTGATATACACTTTTTTTATAAATCATTTGATGAGCATGAAGCATCCTTCTTTTTTTCCTGTCCATCTGATCCAGCACCTTTTGGGGCTAGTCAGTCACTCCAGAATTGTAAGTCGTGGCAGGAAGAGAAAATCTGTTTATAGCTTGGACTTTTGTCCTAGATGTCAGCACTGTTTTCAGTCTTAATTTGTCTTCTGAAATATTCCTTAACAAGTTTATTCACATTTCTTCATGTTTTATTATTGATCATTCATCAGATTCCAAATATTTGTACACTCTCTCTTGCTTAAGTTATTTTATATACCATTCCTGTCCCTGGCTGATGTTTTCTTGGTGCTGCAGCTTTCCTGCCTTAACAGTTGGTTTTGCACCTTTATCAAGACCAAATGGCATTCTTATATCCTCTGTAAAAGTTTTGACCACTTGTAGTTGTGCTTTCATTTCCTCAACTGATGAACTATGCAGTTTTAAATCGCCCACAAAAAAGATAATGAGAAATCTTTACACTTTGTTGTTTTCTGGGAGCCAAATCATAGGGGTCTAAATTATGCCGTCGAAACATCAAGAGAACGAACTCTTTTGCATCGACACAGAATAACCGAAGCTCCTAAACCTCAAATGGCCAAAACAGTGATCCCCCCCCCCCCCGGGGGAAAACAAAATCGCTGGGCCATTGTCGGGACTTTGCCATTTCCTCCATTGTAGTGCAATCTCAGAGTTGGTATATTTAAGTAGGGAGTGTGTGGGGGGCACAGTCCCGCACATTGAGGCATATGGGGGGGTGAACCCATTCACTTTATTTTGGGCGTAGATTTTTTGTTTTGTTGGGCCAGCGATTAAATCACTGTTCTGGTGGTTTGAGGTTTAGGAGATTCTGTTATTCTGTGTTGAAGTAAGAGCATTCACTCTTTTTGATGTTTCAACATCACAATATAGACGCAAATCGTAGCCATGACCTAATCTGTTAAGTAGACAGCTTAATGGGTTAAGGGCAAAACAAAAAAGCAGCAGTGACAAAGAATCACCCTGGAATATTCCCCACTGAATTTTTATCCCTGGAATAATAATTTGTCCTTTATCTTGGTTTAACTGCAAAGTGCTTTGCCACTGTTTCATGATCACTGTAATGTGTCTTTTTATACTTGAACTTGGAATACTGTCCTATGCTTTTTTGTAGTCTCTCCATGCCATAATTAGATTATTCCCCTTTTACAGTTCTCCATTATGACTTTTGTTTAACAAAAAAATGATCCTTTGTTCCATATAACTTTCTTTTCTTACCCTTTTGTTCTATTGCCATGATTGAGTTTTCTTCTGAATGACTAATCTCTGTCAGCACTAATTCCAGGGTATAGTTTATACTTTGTCGTAAGGTAAGTTATTGGCCTATAGTTTTTAAGATAGCTTGCAGGTTCGCTCTTAATTAGGAGTATTGTTTTTCCTGTTGTTAACCAGGTTGGTGTCAGTTCAGGGTGTGCATATAAATAGTTCTTACTCATGGCTAAATCTTCATGTAAAGATGTTAATACTTTTTAACCAGAAGTTGGGTATTGCAAATAGGCCTGGGGTTTTCTAATTAGGAGCTTTAATTTTGTTTCAGTCTGTCTGGCCTTTACTTCATCCTATTTTGTATCCTGTACATTTGAACAACTTATTGTTTGTTTTACTACTACTGCCCATTCAGCATCATCTTTATGTTCCACAGAATCTTCATAGATATTTCTCCAAAATGTATCTATTTCTTTTTTTTTTTTTTTGGTGGTGGTGTTTCAGTTCCTTTTGCCTTGTTTCCCAATTCTTTATAAAACATTTTCGGGTCATCAGTTGTTGTTGTCTTTCGGCTTTTCCCGGTTAGGGGTCGCCACAGTGGAACTCCAGTCCGCTAATGATTGGCAGTGGATTTTCACGAATGCCAAGGTGCCAGCTCGACGTTCAACCTTCAACGAAGGCACGCCCATTTACGCATGTCTTTCGAACGCCCACCCAACCACGGGGAGGACATGCAGACTCCACACAGAAGACACTCCCCGCACTCCAGCCGAGAATCGAATGGGAGAACCTCTTGCTGTGAGGCAACAACGCTACTGCTGCACCACCGCGGAATCAGTAAATTGCTTATTTTGTACTTTTCCTTTATATTTATCTGCATATCTTCTAGGTTTTTCTGCCTGTGATGATATATTTAGTTTATTATTTGCAGTAGTGCATGATAGATCCTGATTTGTTCTGATAATGCACATTGCTTTTATCACATCTATCTTTCTCAGTACTTTTGTTGATCTGTTCCCTCTCCTGTATTCTTCTAACAATGACACTTCTTGTCTTAATTGGTTTATAGTTTTCTCTGTTTGATACTTCCATGATGGTATTTGATTTTTCCCCATTCCTTTCCCTTACTACTCTGTGCTTTTGTGGTAAGACTATCTGTTATTAATTTAGCTGCACATTAATGTATCCTATTTAATTCTGTTATATTGAATGAATCTCTATGAACAGTCATAATTACTGTGTTCATTTGTTTTATCAAACTTCTAACTTTTTGGGTTATATTGACTTTCTGTAGTCTATTTCTTTCATTTATTTTAGTATATATGTCCATCTCTATTAAATCAAACAACTCTTCTCTTAGATAATTTTCTTCTAAGCTGAGGGCACATTCTTCGTTCTCCATTTCCAGAAGGCATTCTACAGAAAGTTACAGACCATCTTCCCGTGCCACATTATCTTCAGTTTCATCTTTTGTCGTCCATTGCTCTTTCATATGAGAACTCACTGGCCTGTCACTCCACAACAGTGACTGCATCAGAGTTGCCACCGTTTCCTGTTCTTTCCCTTGCTGTGCTACTCCAACTGAACTTTTGTACCGGTTTCATATAAAAGGCTCCAAAGTATCTTCCTATGGCAACTGATCATATGTTTCCTGCTCCACTGGTTTCTCCTTAATTTGGGGATCCATTGCTATATCCTGCTGTGATGTTGGCAGAGTTAGATTTTTGTACAGTAAATCATTCACTTTGCTGGTAATACGTGGCCTTAGTTTCTATTTCTTTAACTTCTCCATTAGTAATCCTCTTTTCTACTTTTCCTCTTTGTTTTCTTATTTTTTTGAATTTTAAATATTTTCCATATCTGGAAGCCTTTGCCTGTATTTCTCTTCAAATATCTTTGGTGTTGCTCTTTGCATTGATTAGTTTTTGCTTTCTCCTTTGCATAATTATTGCACCATATTGAATCTTTTTCTTTCTCATGTCCATATTTCTTTTTCAGATGGCTCCTGCTCCTCCATTTTCTCCTAACTTGGTGGACTCTTCCATCATGCTATGATATAACCTGTGTTAGACTTTCTGCACTAAATCCTTCCATAACTTCAGCTTCTATTTGTTTAGCTTCTACTTTACTAATCTTCTGTTCTATGTTACCTCTTTTGATCTTATTTTTTGTATTGTGAAATTTTCCATATCTAGATGCCTTTGCCCATATTTCTCTTTAAATATCTTTGGAGCTGCTTTTTTGCATTGATTAATTTGGCTTTCTCCTTTGCATAAATGTTGCACCATATCAGATCTTTCTGTGTTTCCCATGTCTGTATTTCTTTTTTTATACATTTCAAAAATCTCCAGATTTTGTTTTTTATATTTTCGCACTTCCTCAGTCACTTCATTTTTCAAACTGCCCAAAGTTTCTTGGTCTTTAAAATGTTTTTCATACATCTGTTGTATTAATAAACACAATTTTTTATTTGAAGCTTCTGACAGTTTTTCTTGTGCAAGTATTTTTCTGTTTCCTCTAATTTCTCTCTCTTAATCTTTTTCTATATCTTCTGTCTGGAAATTCTGCACTTCTTGCATAATAGCAACCGTACATAATTTCTTTCTTATCCTCAGTAGTGTACTCCATCATTTTTATGGGTATTTTCTGGCCTACCAGATTTTGTGATTTTTATGGACTACTGCTTCTTTCTACAACAGGGGGCCATCCTACCCATGAGCCTGGCCTATCCTCATTGTAGGAATGTTTCTGTATCTTGCGGATGCTACACTGTCATTTTTTTCCAGTCCTGGCACTAGTTAATTTCCAGGTTTGGGCACTTTTCTATCCTGGGTCTTGTGTACCCAGCTGTCTATTTTATTTTTTAACCTACTTCTGTCCTTGATGTATGCTATGTAAAATGCAGGCTATATATCAGTGTCATCTTGGTGAGATTTTGAGAAAAACAGGGTCCACCTTGTGAAAGTACTCACGAAGACTTGAGGATGAAGTCGGTTCCGGAAATACTACTCTCCTTTGCTTGCTGATTTATCATCTCTCTGGTCTCCTTTTGTATTTAATTTCAGATGTCTGCTTAAACTATTCAAATATGAACATGCTTTCTTTGCTTGCCTGTAGTTAAGAGACTCTGCTTCTGATATTTTTGACCTGTCACACATTGCTTTACTCACGAGAAGAGGAGTTTATAAACATGAGCAGTCACCCTGGTTAACTTCATGCTTATTGCACACTCATTGAAATGCCAGAATAAAGCTACAACAGTCCTCCTTCTTTTTGTACTGAAGAAACAGTTTAGTACTGACCTTGACTTACAGGACTGGGTTTTTACTTCTGCTACTTGCATGTACTTGACAAAGGGAGAACATCTCCCTCTTCTGCTGATGATTTTTTTTCTTTTCACTCCTTTTCCTTCTCCTGTGCCTCAAGCTGTTTCATTCTTTCAGATGCTTTGGGACGTCTCACTTTCACCTCCATATCTATTCTCTTTAATTTAAGCTGACTTTTGAAAGTCCTCAATGGACATTCTAGGTGGCCCTTCAGCTACATTCTGCATACCTACAATCCTTGCAAGGCTGTGTCCACATGCAGTGGACTGACGTTCAACTGCAAATGAAATTGCTATTAAGTCATCCTTGTTCAAACCCGTATGTGGAAGCCCTTTATATTTGCATTGTTTTACAGCTGTGCCAGTGGCATTTTGGAATACTCCTCAAAGCTCATTTGCCTGTTTCCAAATTACAGTGAAAGAAAAATAAAATAAAATCTGGGTAGTATTAACTGCTTCATATTTTATCTTGTGGCTGCAGTTATGCATTCACTTTTTAGTGTTTTGGTGGCAAAACTGTTTTGTAGGCTAAGTCAACCCAGACTATGGAATATTCACATTGCAGCAAATAACACATGATACAGTAGTCGCACTTCTAGCAGACAAACCACCCTTGCATGGGTCCTCACTAAACAGCAGTAGTCCTGTGACTCAACCCACATCTGTGAGTGACGACTGTAATTTAACCCTTGTCTTTAGAACAGAATCTCTGTCCATCCCTGTCTCAGCTATGCAGTTTTGCACATTCATCAAAATATATCGTTACTTTCTTCTTCAAAAGCTCCGTGGCATTGATTGAACCCAGTTATATCCGAGTAAATACAAACCACAATATCTTCGCTGCATACAGAATCAGAGCTGCAAGGATACCATTCTTTCTTTAAAGGCCTTATTTCCTCCAACTTAACCTCTTTTCCATAGATAACAAGAGCAGTTGATGTTGCAATGAGAAAATCTACATAGCTCCTTTTAGGTTCCACAATAATATTAATGCAAGTGATAATAACAGATGTACCAGCATGGATGAAAAAGAAAATTAAATTTTTGAGAAATACATTTTTGAAAAAAGCATCGTTATTGCTGTGAGTTGATGATATATGTAATGTCCTCTATTAATGGGGTCTGTATGCCACAGCCCTGATGAAGGATGCAACATTCTCCGTTATATATTAGTGTCAACACCTACCCATTGTAACTTGGTGTATTTATTATGTAAGATCTGTTGGGAGAGTCTGTCAAGTTAATATACTCCAGAGAAGTGCAGAAAGGAGAATATGCAGTAAGATATCACAAAGGCACTTACTGAAGCTTCTCGGAGTAACTCTCTTATTGGCAGTATGTATTGATATTTGACTTCTGTCTTGGTTTGATTAATGGACATCATCACTGAGGATATTATTTTTCACTTATGACTGGTATGCACTGTGACATTACCTTTTAAATATTGAGTAGGATTAAATGTCTTGTCTGCCCATAGCCTTATGAGGTTGTATTAGATAGTGGCTACCAAACAGCTGTTTAGATGTCATTATATATATTTATTTGGAGGTCGATGTAACTGACTGCTGGTTTACAGTAGTATGATATTACTGGGAAGTAAGACTGGTTGTGTTATTGTCATTGGTTCTGTATAGCAGAATTGAGATTAGTGTACAAAATGACATATAGGTAAATAAAATGTACTAATTTGGTTATGGCCTTTGTCAGTAACCAGCATCCTTGATTTTGTTCCACTACTTCTCCATACCACTTTTCATCTAACCTCTGCCACTTTGTCATATCTTGAACCAGTTCATACTTGACATTTTACAAATGGCAATGAATAAAAGATTATTACTGCCACTATCTTTTTACCTTTGGCTGAAAGTCATTTTTTATTTGTCAGTATATTTATACAAGTGTTTACTTCCACTTGTTTGGGCTGTGGACATGGTAGATATTCTTGTTCACAGGTTAAAATCTAACATAAACGTGTCTGACATTTCATTCCTGACATGGGGAGTATTCCTCTACGTGTTACCCATTCACTATGTTTTCTGTCTCCCAGTTTCCCCTTTTTTTTAATGGCAACATGGTGGCTTGTTGATTGAGGTTTCTACATTGCAACCACAAAGTCTGGGGATGATGACTGACCGCCAGTTATTACTTGCATGGAGATTGCACAGTGTTCACTATAAGGATCATTGTTGCAGTGTTCCCTATAAGGATCATTGTTGCAGTGTTCCCTATAAGGATCATTGTTGCAGTGTTCCCTATAAGGATCATTGTTGCAGTGTTCACTATAAGGATCATTGTTGCAATGTTCACTATAAGGATTGTTGTTGCAGTGTTCACTATAAGGATCATTGTTGCAGAAATCCATAGTTAGCTTTAGGTGGTTATCAGCCCTATGGCCTGACTTTTTTCAGCAGACATTCCTGAGGATGTATTTTGTGCTGTCTTGTACTGTGACTGTTGGGGGGAAGCCCAGTTATAAAAGACCATGCATCTTACCCTGATTAGTTTTGTTCACCTGAAGTGAACTTTCGTTCCAGTCTACTTCCCTAGTTTGTCGGTTGAATCCTAGGTTTTGATCTTTACCATGACTAAGAGCAACCTTTATCTTTACTTCTAGAGACAGATGTTTGTGTTCTGAAGATAAGAGGAAATTGCCAACAGCTGCTCTTGTGGACATAGAAATCTTTTGGAGGAATTTCAACTCTGGTGTCTATATTGTAGGACAGAATCATGCTTACATGGCTGTGAATATTGTGTTAAAAACAGCTTTTTTTCTATGACAGCTAGAAGTAAGTGAACTTTTTCAAAACATAGAAAGCTAGATGAACAAGGGCAACTTTCTTGCTACTGTTCAAAAATATACAGAGAAATCTATGCTTTTGTTGACAGATAAATCTTTAAAGTGAAGAAAGAAAGGAAATGTGAGGAATTCTCCATTAAAAAAGAGAAAGAAAATGTAATAGTGATACAGCCTTAAATGGTACCATACAGGTGCAGGCAGCTGTGACCCAGAGAGCCAGGCCTGAGTGAAACTGTTTTTTCTGCCTCTGGTGATATGAAACCGCTAACTTTGCTAGGTTGCACAGCAGGTGGAAGTCTGAACACTTTCCCTGTTCTCACTTTCATGTTATGCCTCAAAGTTCCTTAAAATGTTGAGATGGACTGCTGCAGTACTAGTTATAACAGTCACAATGACATTACATTCTGGAAGTTTCTATATTTCATAAAAACCCTCCCACCCTGTTTTCTGATGTAGGACATGAATCTGGTACCTTTTGTAGATATTTACTAGGTTTCTGTTTCTTTTCTGATGGTTGATGCATTAACTGCTGTTTTTGAGATGTCCAGGGGCCAGATGTTGACAGAGTAGCTACCCATTTTAAAATCCTCCCATCTTGAGAGGGGACCCTCAAAGATGGTAATTGATGTGAATGTCTTGCAATGTATATTGACCATAAAAAAAAAAAAATCACCAAGGAGTATTTTGTATTGTTCCAACAATCTTCTCTAAACTCAGGAACTCCACCAAGCCATCTAATTTATGGATAAAAGAGGAAAAAACAACCATGTCTTCCCTCCTCCAAGTGTTACGGAGGAGGGAGAGTTCATGGCATATGTGTGTGTGTGTGTGTGTATATATATATATATATATATATATATATATATATATATATATATATATATATATACGTACATGTATGCGTGTATATATGTATGTATGTATGCATATGTGTTCTGCTTTTTTATTTCTCCAAGTCTTTTGGGTTTCTAATACCTTGACGGGAATGGACCCCATTCCTAAGTCAAAGTACGATTAAAGATCATGAAATTAGTATTGTTTCACTCTTTGATGTTAACCAAAAGTGCTCTTCGTAGCACCCGCAATGTGCCCAGTAATGACTCCTCCTGCATTTCGTACGGTGTTACATGAATTGGTAACATATATCTAAATGTTGTTGTTTCTTTTCAGCTTATCCCGGTTATAAATTCTTCTTTTTTATAAGACCAGTTGCTCCTACTACTATTGGAACTGTCTGAGTATCTTTCTTCCACATGGCTCTTGTTTCTGCCTGCAGATCAAGGTATTTTATGAATTTGTGTCTCTGTATGCAAGACACTGTAATCACTAGGTGTGGCGAGATCAATGCTACTTTTGTCTTGTCTTCTTTTCTTGGACCACTATATCCAGTTTTCTAGCATCCATCTTTTGAACTGTTGATATTGGGTGATCCCATGTGATATAAACTTCATCATTTTCTATGATTCTTTGTGGCGCATGTTTCCATTGTCTTTCAGCCACTTTGATACCATAATGTTTGCACAATGTCCAGTGTAACAGTCTCACCACATTATTATTATTTATTTATTTATTTATTTTATTTTACATTTGTTAACCGGGCTAGTCTAACTGGATATATTTCCATTTTCAGCAGAGGCCCGGGGAGAAAAGCTCCACATATAGACAAAAGAGGTATAACATGAGCAAAAAAAAAATAACAGATTACACTCTGGTAGGACGTTGACAATGAACATAATTACCAAAAGAATAGGACTTAAAATTCCTAGACAATGTAAATAGCAACATGTTAAGGCTTATAACATCTTTTAAAACCAAGAAGAGAAAAGTGCAAGACCAAGGAAAAAAAAAACAACGATAGATAGAGAGAGCAGATTTATAAAAGATATATAGATATATATATAAGATATTATGCCTTTCAGTATACAGTCCCTCTGCCATTAGTGCGTTGCAACCAGCAACAAGATGTGTGACTGTTTCCTATTCAGTTTTATAAAACCTACATATGTCTGTTTCTCCCACGTGTTCAATGGACTTTGTAAACCAGCGTGTACGCAGCCCACTATCGTGGGTTGCCAATATTAACCTTTCATTTCTTGATGTGAATTCACCTCTCCTTAACCATTCCTGCATTCGTTCTTGATCAACATGAGGCTCTTCCAGAAGTTTTCTATACTTTCAGCTATATGTTTTTCGCACATTTCTTGCCTTCTCATCTGGTCTTTACCTTGTAGTCTTTCTTTTGTTTTTATGGCACATTCATTTGCTGCCTGGTGTTTATCTACTGTTGGTTTGATTTCCATTCCTGCTTGACGTCGATATGCTTCTGCTAAATTAAGCAGAGATGTCATCTTAGATTTGTTCTCCTCATGTTTCAAAACTTTCACTACATTTGGATCTTGTGAGGTCACTTGATATGTGTGGAGTCCCATGATTGCAGATCTATACATGTAATCAATTTCAAGGAGGCCCATCCTTCCTTCGGAACAGGGAATATATAATCTTGGTATACATTGAATTTTATGAATCATTTGGTGAGCATGAAGCATCCTTCTTGTTTTAATATCCAATGTATCCACCTCTTTTTGGGGCCAGTCAATCACTCCAAAACTATAAGTTAGGACAGGCAGAGCAAACTGATTTATGCCTTGGATCTTGTTCCTAGATATCAGTGCTGTTTTCTGGATTAATTTAAGTCTTCTAAAGTATTCCTTACTGAGCTTTATTCGCATTTGTTCGTGTTTTATTGCTGATCCTTCATCAATTCCCAAGTATTTATACAATCCCTCTTGCTTAAGTTCTTTTATATCACATTCTTGTCCCTAACTGATGTTTTCCTGGTGCTGCAGTTTTCCTTTTTAAAGGTTGCTTTTGCAATTTATCAAGGCCAAATGACATTCCCATATCATCTGAAAAAGTTTTGACAACCTGCAGCTGTGCTTTCAATTCCTCTATACAGTTTTAAATAATCAACAAAGTGAATATGAGAAGTCATTAAACTTTGTTGTTTTTCTAGAAGCCAAATTGTAGCCATGGCCTAAGCTGGATTAATGACCAGGCAGAATAGCAGTGGTAACAGCATGTCACCCTGGAATATCGCCCTTTGGATTTTTATCCCTGGGATAATGATCTGTCCTTTATCATGGCTTAATTGCAAAGTGGTCTGCCACTGTTTCATGGTTATTATAATGTAGTCAACCAGGGTAGGATGTATCTCTTACATTTTTAAGCACTGTTTTATCCATGAATGTGGAATGCTTTTTTGTAGTCAATCCATGCCATACTTCGATTCTTCCCTTTCTGACAGTTTTCCACTATAACTCTGTGTGTGTGTGTGTGTGTGTGTGTGTGTGTGTGTGTGTGTGTAGGTGACACAATGCTCCCATTGAATGGGAGGTGGTGGCTAGAAAGGCTCAAACCCTGTACCTTGAGTACGGGGTAAAAAGAGTTTAAAGTCACTAGCCACCACCATTTGTGAATTCATTCATCATATTTTTGTAATCTGTGGTTTTAAAGATTTTTGTTGCAAAGCACTGAATGATTGAATTCACTAAATAATGATAGGCATTTGAATTTCAGACTTCATATTCTTCAGAAAATAAATAGTAACACAAAATATTTTATTCTAGCAATTTTCTAAGTTTATAAGATCAGTTAAGTATTTGAAATTTGTCCCTATTTTGGGGCTGTATTCCACCATTATTGGCTTTGTCTAGGTTTTTTGTGCTAAGACGTTGAGAGCTATGGTGAGAAATGAGAACTGAATTCTGTATTCCCCCATTATTGGCTTTTGCCTGGGTGTTTTTTGCTAAGAGGTTGAGAGCTATGGTGAGAAATGAGAACTGAATTCACTCAATTATAGCCATTTAAGTTTCAGTATGTCTTTCAAGAAGCTGATGATTTGGCACAGGGGTCTGTTGTTCTGTCTGTAGTGCACAGGATCCTGGGTTCAAGACTTGGCAGTGAAATGCATGGTGGTGGTAACATGTTTTATTCTAGCAACTTTCCAAAATTAAGCAAGCAATGATTAAAATCTGTCTCTGTTTTTGCCCTTTTGTCCCCCACCCAAAAAAAAAAAAAAACTGAAATTGAAAATAAGTGCACAAAGCTGTGCAAGATGCATGTGGCTTACACTACTGTCATTCTGTTTATATATTTACACTTTTATGATGCAAATGTTCTTAATTGGGCAGTTTTTGTCATTATTGGTTCATGCATTTTGTTTCATTGCCTACTGGAAAAATGTTCAAATTATAAATTTTAAATACGCTCTCAAGTCTAAGAAGTGTGCTGTATTATACAAGGAATATAATTTAAAGTCAGGAAGGTGCATCAAAGAATGCATGTATGTTTCTTGTTTTGTGTGAAAGGGGCCTATGATTTGAAAGCAGCCCAAAGGTAATCTTTATCCACCACTGGCCAGATGCATTCAATGCTGTTTCAATGAATGTGAGTTTTAAGGGCAGAGACGTTTTAATGCCAAGTCTGTTTTCATTGTGAGACAGTATTGCTTTGTTTAGCAGATACCTATTCATGTTTGTCCATTGTGTTATAAAATGTAAAAATAAAATCCAAATAATCATTGTAGAAGTAAAGCAGTATATACACATTAGTGCTTATGGTAAATGGGGTGAAATAGCCAGGTAATGGGACATTGGAATGGCTGCAGGGGGACTCTGGTGCCATATTTTGGTTGTCTGTTCTTCATTTTGCATTTGAAAGTTGTTAACCAACAATTCCATTGGAGTGGGTGGGGTTATGTAATTATGTATGCAAATTTTACGTTAATCAACGTATAGATTTGTACCTATTTTTCATGGGCCTTGTCCAGATTTTTGATGATTCCAGGTTGAGAGGTATGTTCCCGGTGCCTCTATCAAGTAGAGCCACTGGAGTAATCCCCAGGGTGAACTATTTCCACTTATCAATATTTCTCTTGAAAAGGCCAGTGAGGTGCTCTGCTTGACATGTATGGGAAGTCTATTCCAGAGAATGGGCAGTCTCTGGGTTATGAATCTTCCCTCTAGCATGTTCTGTTGATTGTGGTAATGAGATTGAGGTCCCTGGAGGGTGTGGTGTGGAGGGATTGGAATTTCTTTAGGTGTAACATTTCTGACAGTGCTGGGTCAGACATGGCTTTGTAAGTCAAGCAGAGATTGCCTCTTAATAGACGATATGAGACAGAGAAAAGCTGGAGTTTTTTGAGTCTGTCCATGTAGGGCATGTGTTTAAGGCCTAGGATCCTCTTTGTGAGGTACTTTTGTGGCCTTTCCAGCTGTTGCAGGTGTTTAGTGAGGTACATGCCAAATTGGGCATTATACTTGATTGGTCTAATGAGGGTAGAGTAGAGAGAGATGATGACCTCTTTATTCCTGAATGCAAAACCCTTGGTAATGAGATGTGCCACACAGAAGGACTTTCTGACCACAGTGGCAATGTGATGGTCGAAGGAGAGGGTGCTGTCAACCTGTGTCCCCATATTTCTTGTAACACTTTCAGTGTTCAGTGGGCTACCATCAATGTGGTAATT
Source organism: Protopterus annectens (assembly GCF_019279795.1). NCBI lineage: Eukaryota > Metazoa > Chordata > Ceratodontiformes > Protopteridae > Protopterus > Protopterus annectens. The sequence goes on along the minus strand of NC_056730.1, from coordinate 643,754,936 downwards.
AGTGGGAACTGAGTTTTTCCCAAAGGGAATTGTGATGATTGGGGAGAGATGGGCGAAGGCTGCCAGCCTAGTCAAATAGAATTTGATACATAATTCTATCAACTGTATAAATAAATGTAAAATACAGGCTTGTGTTTTTAAATGCAAGAAAACACTGTAAAATGTGAACTTCAAGATTGTTGCAACATTGCCATCTGCTATAAGGAAAACCAAGCCAAGTATTTCAAATGTGCCTCTTTAAATTGAAAAGATCTTATGAATCTCTTTGATGTTTTACAATTCGGCTCCAGTGCGGCTGGATGAAAGTTTCATGCCCATTGTTTTAAGGCTAAAGTTTATGACTAGAATTTAGATGTGGAAGGTGCTTTATTGCTCTAGTTTCTGTTAGAATATACATGTTAAATGCCTTGTATTAAGTTCTGAACAGGTGTTAGATTGCTAAATAATGCAGTTTGTGGCCTGAGAACTCAGACCAGTTGTTACGATGATGCAATATGAATACTGGGAAAACCTAAGTGTCAAAAATGATGTAATTTAGGAGGGCCTTAGAGACATGTTTGTTAGTAATGTTTAAATACTATTTCTTACAAGAGACTGCAAGCATTTTGACTTTGGATATCCAACTTACCAGCACTCTGCCTTATGCTCACATGTAAGTTTCAGCACTGTGATTTCTTGTAGGAATAGTTAAAGCTAGTAAAGATTAATTAGGTATTTTTCTTCGAAATCAGACCTGTCCTACTGTATTATTTTAAGTTTCTGTGTGATCTCTGAACTCTTAGATATCTCTGTGGTGTAGTAGTTTTGTCTTGTGTTTTAATTATTTATTATTAAATATTTTTTAAAACCTTCTACCTGTGGCTGCTTTGTGTAGAGATAAGCTCTAGAGTACATTGCATATTTATAGAGGTTATTGTAATAGGCCACTTTAAAGTAAGCCTTGACTGTTAGTCATACTACCATTGGATATTAATATTGCACAGTAATAATTGGACACCCTTTTAAGGGCCATTTAGTAGCTGATATTATTAACTGGGTGGTGGCAATAATTACTACCGTATAGTCTGGGTAAAGGGGCACAGTTGGAGAATCTGTGTCAGCCTTTCCCAGGAGTGTCTGTGAAGTTGTATAAATACTTATCTCAAAGTGTGTGTGTGTTGTGCCAGCTACTTGGCAGGGACACGAAGCACTGGTTGGACAGAGAGGGTACTGGAGGTTTTAGCTTGCCCAGTTAGGCTGAGACCTGGACCCTATAGCTGTGCCATTGGGTAGTCTTATTGGGGACCTGGTGAGCAAGGGAGCAACTAGCCCCAGACTTGACTGTGATCTCTGTGTGCACCTAAGGGAAACTGTACTTTACTGTGTGTATTAGTTATCCTTTCCTCTTCTATGAGACAACCTCCCTGGTGTTAGTGGTGAGGATTGGGGCTCCTTGATTGCTGGGCCAGGGCATGGTCATCACAGGAATGATGACGCATTTTTTGGCATTAAGCTTAAGGGCATGGTTTTGACACCAGTCGTTGGTCTCAGTGACGCCTTTCTGTAGGATGTCTACATCACTTGGGGAGTTAATAATGGCTCCCAGCTTGCAATCGTTGGCAAACTTGGTCAGCCAGAGTCCCTCCGTGTTGGCCTAGACTTCTGAAAAGTAGATGCCAAACAGGAGAGGACCCAGGACCAATCCATGTGGGATTCCACTCATGACTGGTCAGCAGTTCAGAGTCAAGTCTTTCTTTGAGATTATTTACTCCATTTCTACTACCATATAGTGTTAGATGCTAGATACATGCCTGAAGCCCTGTAAAAGGCAAATGTACACAGTAGTTGTAATGCGTGTTATTCTGAAGTAATGCCCTTGCAGTCTGAATGCTAAAATAACTCGGTAAAATTTACACCAATGATGAGCATCCAAAACTGTTTCAAGTTTTCCTTTCTGAGGTAGGCAGTGTGACTTAAAGATACTTAACAGGGTCTCACAGGGTCTCACTAGAGGCTAACAGGAGCATTTGAAATATTTAAAATTAAGTAGAAATCTGGCATATTAGTACCAGTTTTCTGTTAGAGTTGATAATCATTTTGGCTAATACTGTTAATGAGACATTACTACATGGTTATTTTGATAATCAGGAAATCACTGAATGTAGCTAAAGGTACAGAAGTGAACTGAGCAAACTGAGCAAACATACAAAGGGAAGTAGTCTGTTCTTTACGGTTTACCTTCATACATTTTTTTACTGTCATGCATGATGATGGAGCTCTGCAAAAGTTAGCTTAATTAGTATGAAATACTCCTAACTTTAGCCTGTAAAGGTGAGGTTATTCAACAAACATATGCTGTTAATACCATTATCTTGTATAGTTTTCTTACTTGTGTGTGTGTGTGTGTGTGTGTGTGTGTGTGTGTGTGTGTGTGTGTGTGTGTGTGTGTGTGTGTGTATGTATGTATGTATGTATGTATGTATATATATATATATATATATATATATATATATATATATATATATATATATACACACGCACACACACACACAAGTAATCTTACATTACGATTTCTATAATAGATTTGTTGGCATGAAACAGTAATTATGCAAATTATATGGAGCTGTTACTTTTGTCAAGAACCAACATATCATTCCTCTTCTTAAATGTATTTTTTTTTTTGAGAGGCAGTCTGCACCTTTGGCTATATTTTAGCTTCTTAAAAACATTTTGCACGGTGCAAAGTAAAGCACCTGTGAATTAACCTGTGTGGCAGGTAGCATGCAGGCAGACAGATGCATATTTACCTCTTGTTAGTACTGTAAATTCTGTCATACCTTTTGAATAATGTATGAGTTCCCAAATACACCTGGTGGCTACAGATACTCGGGCTCAAACCCTGTACCTTGGGTACAGGTAAAAAGAGCTAAAGTCTCTAGCCGCCACCACTTGTGAATTCATGCCTCATATGTTGGTTTTCAGGATTTTTGTGGCAAATCACTAAAGTATTGCATTCACTAAATAATGACAGGGATTTTAATTTCAGACTTCATATTCGTCAGAAACTAAATGGTAACGCAAAACCTTTTATTTTAGCAATTTTCTAAGTTTATAAGATCAGTATTTAAATTGGTCCGTATTTTGGGGCTGTATTCCCCCATTATTGGCTTTGTCCAGGTTTTTTGTCCTAAGAGGTTGAGAGCTATGGTGAGAAGTGAGAAATGAATTCACTAAATGATAGCCATACGAGTTGGTCTTCATGTCATTCATGATGCTGCTGATTTGGCGTAGTGGTATGTTGCTCTGACTGTAGTACACATAGTCCTGCGTTCAAGACTTGGCAGTGAAATGTATGGTGATAACACATTTTATTCTAGCAACTTTCCAAAATTATACAAACAATGTTTAAAATGTGTCCCTGGTTTTTGGCCTTTTGTTCCCCCTCCCCAAAAAAAAAAAACAAAAACTGAAATTGAAAATAAGTGCAAGAAGCTGTGCAAGATGCCTATGGCTTACACTGCAATCATTCTATCCATCATATATATATACATATATATATATATATATATATATATATATATATATGTATGTATATACACACACTATTGTGTGTGTGGAAGTAGACTTTTATGATTGAAATGTTCTGAATAGGGCAGTTTTGTCATTATTTGTTCATGCATTTTGTTTCATTGCCTAATGCCTACTGGAAAAGTGGTCAAACAATAAATTTAAAATGCGCAAGTCTAACAAATGCAGTGTATTATACAAGGAATATAATTTAATAAAGTCAGGAAGGTATATCAAAGAACACACGTATGTTTCTTGTATTGTGTGCAAGGGGCCTATGATTTAAAAACAGCCCAAAGGTAATCTTTATCCACCAGTGGCCAGATGCATTTTCTTTGGATGTGGTATGGGTTTCAGTCCAGTTTCAATGAATGTGAGATGTTTATCATGTTACACTGCTGCAGTCATTACACTTGGGTTATCCTGCCGTCAGGCGGTCCCTCGGTCGGCCAGAGTTCCAAAGTCTTGGTCCGGCGTCGGTTGCTGTCGCTTCTTCCCTGACATCAGTGCGACAGGGGTATATAAGATGCAGCCGACGCCATTTTCTTCAGTCTTTCTTGCCACTCTGTGCCCGAAGCAAAAGCAGTTCGCAAGTGCCGGTCGGCCGACTCCTGAGATTTTCATTCTGAATCCAGAACCGAAGTCTTCTACAAAGCTAAGTACTCCTTTGGGGAAACTTTTTCTTGCCTCAGTCCGATGTCAGTAAAAGTTAATAACTGTATTTCTTGTGGGAAGCAAATACCTCATAAGGATTTCCATTCTTATTGTATCCCATGCCTAGGCCCAGACCACGACATCACAGGTTGTCTGTTTTGTGCTAGGTTTAACAAGCACACTATTAAACGTCGGTTTGATTTTGCCTGACATTATTTTGGCAGAAAATTCAATTACACCATGCCGTCGGAACTACCGACGACCGGAATACACAAAGCGCAAAGACTAGGACAGGCATCCGAGGCCCAAAACTGACGATGAAGTTTCTTCTAGGCCAGTCGCTGGTTCTCCGGTTTTCAGCGAGGCGCCTTTGCAGCCCCTGATGACCGCTTCCTTGGAACCACAGGTCGCCTCTGACTCCCACGTGGAGATGGCTGGGCCTTCGGACACACCAGATTTACAGCCTACCGAAACTAACCCTTCAGAGGGATCTGGAGTAGCTGAACAGCCCGTAGCTTCAGAGAGTGTTTCCAGACCTACTCAGTTAACCATTAAATCTTCTGCTAAGTCTAAAACCCCTTTAAAAACAAAGAAACAACTTCAACATTCCCCAGGACAGGCCTCCATGCCTAAGAAACAAATGCTCAAAATGGCCAAAGACTTAATTACTCTGATCAGGGGTTCCCAACCCCCTCCTGATAAAAGGCCTAGACAGGATGCAGACTATGATTCATCCGACCAGGTATCCATTTCTTCAGATTCATCCTCAGACCTAGGATACTCTTTACCCCCTTATGAGGATTCTGATGCTGAGGAATCAATTCCTTCACCCTCTCCACCAGAGGGACTACTCCTTTGGGGAAACCTTGCATACCATGAGGGAGCATTTCCATTGGGAGGGCCAGGATTATTCAGAATCCAAGAAAAGGCTCAGCGATTTCCTTTCATTACCTCAACACAGACCCCTTGCTATTCCACCAGTGTTAGATATTGTGGATGATGTGTATTCTGAATCCAGTTTAAATCCTGATTCTTTACCTCCTGCTCCAGTTAAGCCAGACAGATACTACAGAGTCCCTGACTCTCACAAATTTCTTTATAAAAGCCCTGTTGCTAATCCGGAAACTATTTCCCAGGGTCCCAAAGGGGTAAAGGCCTCTACAGCAAAAAGTCCAGTCCCCTCTGACAGAGATTCCAGAGCATTAGACAGATGGGGGAAGAAAGTATATACATCTGCAACTTTAGCAATGAGGGCCTTAAATTGCCAGTTTCACATGCTAAAATATCAGCAATATTTGATGTCTCAGTTGAAACAAAAAATGCTTCCAATTTCAGATCTTCCTAATTATAAGGAAATGCAGGATTTATTGCATGCAGCTGAACAAGTGGGAAAACATACTTTGCAATGTGGTTTTGATTCATTAGAGGCCTCCTGTAGAGCAGCAGTTATAGGGTCGGTCATTAGAAGACATGCTTGGTTAAAAGAACAGACTTTACCAGATCATGTTAAAGCAAAATTATTGGATGCACCTTTACAGCAAGATGTTTTATTTGGAGTTAAGGCAGAAGAGGTATTAAAGAAAATGGAGGATAAGGCAAATTCTATGCATAAGGCAAAATCTATGCAAATGGTGAAGGATTTCCTGCAGGTTCAGCCTCCTCGATTTAGCAGAAATTGGCCAACAAAGAATTGGTCCTTTCCAGTTACAGACCTCAAAGGGGCAGATACAGACATCCAAGAGGCAGAGGTCAACCACAAGGTCCTTACAGGCCTCGACAATGGGGTGCTTCAGCCCAGAAAGAAGGGGAAGACAGGCCTCAACCTTATAAAAAACAGCCCCAATGACTTCCCACTACAGCTGCCAAGCACTGCTCTCTTGGCAGCCCCCTTGGGAGGAAAACTGGCTCTTTTCTGTCACAACTGGCATATGATCACCAAAGACAAATGGGTTCTCAACATTGTATCTCAAGGTTACAGGTTCCACTTTCACACTCTGCCAAGGTTAAAAGGAATGCCAAATCTGCCACCAAATCAATGGACAGAGGCTCAAAGACAAATTACAGCACTCATGGACATGAGAGCTATTCAGAAGGTACCAACACAGGAGCAAGGACAAGGATTTTACACGACTCTTTCTGGTTCCCAGAAAGGACAAAGCCTGGAGGCCCATTCTGGATCTTTCTTCTCTAAACACTTACCTGGATGTTCCGAAATTCAAAATGTTGACACTATAGCAGCCTCTTCCCATGCTGGGCAAGAAAGCTTGGCTCGTAACTTTGGACCTCAAGGAGGCATACCTGCATGTCCCTATCAGACAAAACTGCAGAAGATACCTCAGATTCATAGCAGGTTCAATGCATTACCAATTCTCTGCACTGCCCTTTGGCTTATCTACTGCGCCCAGGGTCTTTACAAAATGCCTGACACCAGTAATTGCATTTTGCAGACAAAAAGGAATTCAAATTTTACCCATACTTGGACTGCCTTATTCAAGCAGAGAGCAAAGACATTCTTCTAAAGCATCTGGCGTTTGTAAAAAGATTGCTAATTTGCCTAGGGTACACAGTAAACAAACAAAAAAAAAAGTCAAAACTAGTGCCCTCACAAGAGATAATATTCCTGGGTGCCAGTTTAAATACAACGGCCCAGATGGCTTATCTCACACCAGACAAGCAAGGACAACTGACTCAATATTTTCCATTGATGGCAACAAAGACCCAACTCCCTGTAAGAAAAATTCTGCAGGCCTTGGGTTACATGGCATCTTGCATACTACTAATTTCATATGCCAGACTGCATATGAGGAAACTACAATGGTCCCTAAAGAGTGCATGGTCTCAACACTGTCACAGTTTGGAAACAGTAATACCACTTATTCCTTGCCTTCAACAGGAGTTTTGATGGTGGGCTCAAGCCTGTCACCTCAACAAGGGACAGCCTTTCACTTGGCCCACAGCCGGGCAAACACTGACAACAGATGCATCGGATTACGCCTGGGGAGCACACATGGCAGGAAAATGTATTCAGGGCAAGTGGCCCGCAGAACAAAGGCATCTTCACATCAATCAAAAAGAGATGCTAGCTATACAAAATGCCCTTACAGCTTTCAAGGACCTTCTGCATCCAGGACAACTACTACTAAAGACAGACAACACCACAGTTATGTGGTACATAAACAAGCAAGGGGGCACTTTCTTATCCCCTCTGCAGACAAGCCATGACCTTGTGGAACACAGCTCTAACCTAATGCTAGCACAGTTCCTGCCAGGAGAGGAAAAACACACTGGCAGACGACTTGAGCAGAAACATTATGGATCCGCACGAGTGGAAATTACATCCACAAATATTCAGAATGATAACACAAAAATGGTGGAGCCCAGACATAGATCTGTTTGCATCCCCAATGAATTGCCAGCTACAGAAATTCTGCACAAGAACTTACCACCCACAAGCATGGAAAGTGGATGCCCTGTCATTCAGCTGGAAAAACCTACAAGTATATGCTTTCCCACCACTACCTCTCCTTTCAAAGATGCTCATAAAAGCAGGGCAAGAAAAGCCAAATATGATCCTGATTGCCCCAGACTGGCCACACCAGCACTGGTACCCAGTCTTAAAGAACTTAGCATAAGGTCCACCCTGGAATTTGCCTCAAATCCCACATCATCTGACTCAGCAAAACAATCCGATACTTCACAGCCAGCTCAAGACTTTAAACCTGGCTGCATGGCAGATTCCTTAGTCAAGCAAGCAATGCCTGTCTCCAAAGCTGTTATGGATGTCATTATGGAGGCCAGAAGGCCTAGCACCAGGAAAGCCTATTCAGATAAATGGAAGAGATTCTGTGCCTGGAACCAGGCTCACAGCCTTGACCCTCTTGTCCCAAATATTCCTCGGATACTACAATGCTTAACTGAGATGCTGGACAAAGGCCTCTCCTTTTCATCCATCAAGATCCACGCCTCTGCCATCTCTTCTCATTATAACACTGACCCACCAATTTATTTCTAATCCTTTGCTAAAACAGTACCTCAGAGGGGCTAAAAACATAAGACCGCCCCATAGAGCACCAACTCCAACTTGGGACCTCAACTTCGTGTTGGAAAAATTAACCTTACCTCCTTTTGAGCCAGCTAACTCAGCAGACTTAAAATATGTCTCTTGGAAAACTGCTCTGCTCCTGGCAATAACCTCAGCACGAAGAGTTTCAGAATTACAGGCACTAATGGCAGTGGAACCTTTCATCATTTTCCACCAAGACAGGGTGTCCTTAAGAACAAACCCTACTTTTATGCCAAAGGTGGTATCAAGTGTGGCTCTAAATCAAACTATTAATTTGCCAACTTTTTATCCAAATCCACAGAATAAAGGGGAGAGACTTCTGCATTCCTTGGATATACACAGGCAGTTGCGCTTCTACTTGGACAAAACGAAAGCTTTCAGAAAAACTGAGCAATTGTTTGTAGCATATGCTGCAGGAGCACAGGGAAAAGCCATTTCAAAGCAGACCATTTCAAAATGGATAGGACACTGTATACGTTTCTGCTATACACACCATGGGAAAACTGTACCTAACAGCATTAGGTCTCATTCCACCAGGGCAACAGCCACGTCAACTGCCTACCTCAGAGGAGTACCTACCAAGGACATTTTGGAAGCAGAAACTTGGAGTTCTGTACATACCTTCACCAAGCATTACCATCTGCTTCTTTACTCTAAATCCAGAGCTGGCTTTGCCACTGCAGTGCTGCAAGGCCTTATAGCCACCCCTAATGCCTTATAGAACCAGCCACCCTACCTCAGCTTTGGGATTCTACCCAAGTGTAATGACTGCAGCAGTGTAACACTATGAACATAGTACAGTTTTGTACCTACCATAAATGTAGATGTTCAAGTGTATACACTGCTGCAGTCTAGGTTACCCTCCCTCCTTCCCCTCTTACTTGCTGGTACCTACCTAAGCCTTCTACCCTTTACTACCTATGGGGAGTATTTGCTGGTAACTGAAAGTTTTTGATTGCTTTTCTTATGTATGTTTTATTAGCAATTTGCATTGCCTACCTTTTTGGGGGCACCTGACATCTGGGGCAAGAAAAACTGAAGAAAATGGCGTCAGCTGCATCTTGTATACCCCTGTCGCACTGACGTCAGGGAAGACGTGACCGCAACCGACGCCGAACCAAGACTTTGGAACTCTGGCCGACTGAGGGACCGCCTGACGGCAGGATAACCCAAGTGTAATGACTGCAGCAGTGTATAAACTCAAACATCTACATTTATGGTAGGTACAAAACTGTACTTTTCAAGGGCGTAGAAGTTTTAATGCCAAGTCTATTTTCATTGTGAGACAGTATTGCTTTGTTTAGCAGACCTCTATTAGTGTTTGTGCATTGTGCTATAAAATTTAAAAATAAAATCCAAATAATCATTGTAGAAGTAAAGCGGTATGCACACATTAGTGTTTATGGTAAATTGGGAGAAATAGCCTGGTAATGGGACATTGGAATGGCTGCAGGGGGACTCTGGTGCCATATTTTGGTTGTCTGTTCTTCAGTTTGCATTTGAAAGTTAGGGTTGCCACCTTTTCAAATAGCCAAAGTAGGACATTTTCAGGACAAACATCAGATTTTACAGGCCAACACATACCCACAGTCAGTACAAAGGATAGAACTTAACTTTTTTGCCTACACAATATCTTATTCTTGTAGCATTTTAGTTGCTTATTCTGTTTCTTATAACATTTAGGTATTTTAGATACAGAATAACTGTGTTATGCAACTATTACATATAATATAGGACATAATTATGTCCTACAATCTCAGGACATTTGCCATTTTTAATATTATTTCTCAGGACACAACTGCCCAAAGAGGGACTGTCCCTCGCAAAGTGGGACAGGTGGTGTAACCCTATTGAAAGTTGGTATTCCACAATTCATTTGCGTGGGTGGGGTCACATGATTATGTATGCAAATTTTACGTTAATCAGCATACAGATCTGTACCCATGTCCAGATTTTTGATGCTTCCAGGTTGAGAGGTATGATATACATATAATGTATATAACTATATATATCTGTGTGTGTATGTTTATAGGTTTATAGGTAGGTACTAGGCTATCTGCCGAGGACATTTATAAGCCTAGCCAGAGTGTGTCGGCTTTCGCCGCCCCATTGATTAATTAACTGATCCTCTGTCAAGCAGAGCCAATGAAGTGATCCCAGGGGTGTATTTTCTGTTACCCGTCCACTCGTCAAGGTTTCTCTTGAAGAGTGTTAGTGAGGGGCTCTGCCTGATGTAATTTTGTTCCAAAGCATGGGAGTCTCTGTGACAGGAATCTATCCCTCCAGCATGTTCTATTTATTGTTGTGGCGAGGTTTAGCTCACTAGAGCGCGTGGCTTGCAGTGACTTGGATTTCTTTAGGTGGAGCATGTCCATCAATTCTGAGTTGGACGTGGCTTTGTAAGTCAAGCAAAGATCACCTCTGAGTAAGGTTCATGCCACTGAGTACAGCCGGAATTGTTTCAGTCGGGCTGCATAGGACATATGTTTGAGACCAGTAATCCTCTTGGTGAGGTACTTTTCTGGTCTTTCCAGCTGTTGGAAGTGTCTTGTGAGGTACATCCCAAATGGGGCATTGTACTCTGTGATGGGTCTAATGAGTGACAAATAGCGGGGCACTATAACCTCTTTATTTCTAGATGCGAACCCTTTAGAAATTAGATGGGTCACACAAAAGGATTTCCTAACTACTTTGCCAGTATGATTGTCAAAGGAGAGATTACTGTCTACCTTGGTCCCCAGATGTCTTATTACCTCTTATGTATTAAGGGGGCTGCCACCTATGTGGTAATTCGTGGGTGTTTTGTTTTTCCCAAACGGGATGACTATGCATTTTTTGGCATTTAGCTTGAGACCATGACTTTGACACCAGGTGTTCGTCTCAGTAAAGCCCTTTTGGAGGATGTCCGTGTCAGCCGGAGAGTCAATTATGGCTCCCAGTTTGCAGTCATCAGCGAACTTGGTTAGCCATAGTCTTCCTGTGTTTGCCTGTACTTCTGAGAAGTATATGCCGAACAGTAGGGGTCCCAGGACCGAGCCTTGCGAGACACCACTTGTGACTGGTTTAGAGTCTGACCTGGAGCCCGCTATTCTTACCATGTGAGTTCTGTCTGTAAGCCAGTTGGCAACCCATCTCATGACATAAGGGTATATGTTCAGGCTGGTGAGTTTTTCTGTAATAGCCAAGTGGGGAATGGTGTCGAAAGCCTTGGCGAGGTCAAGGTAGGCTGTGTGAACCACCTTTCCCTCATCTATGGCCTTGGTGACTGTCTCGAAGAAGTCATCCAGGTTTAGTAGGCATGATCTGCCCTTAACAAAGCCGAACTGGGTTGGATCAAGTGTTTGGAGATTTCCAATGTCTTTGTTAATGAGTTCCATGATGATGCACTCCATAGCCTTGCAGACTAGGCTAGTCCGGCTTATAGGGCGATAGTTACCAGAGTCAGTTGTGGCCCCTTCTTTGTGGAGAGGAATAACCGTTGCTGTGCACCATTCTGTGGGCATGTAGCCTGTGGAGAGGCTGAGGTTGAACAGGGTGTTTAGGTGGGGGGTTAGTTCGTTCTGTAGTTCGTGCAAGACGCAGCCTGGGACACCATCTGGTCCCATTGACGCTGTGTCTTTGGCTTTTGAAAGGGCTGTTTTTCGCCTGTGCGTCTGTGATTTTTGGTACACTACACTTTTCCGGTATTGTTGTGGGCCCTTTTGGAGGTGAGAGGGGGATGAAGTTTGCACTGAATCTGTCTGCCAGGATGTTGGCAGTA
>NC_056730.1:643675413-643737913 GCF_019279795.1 Protopterus annectens | reverse complement strand
GGATTGCGCTTTTGCCCGGAGGTAGTTGAACTTTGATAATCTCGGATGCATTATGCTGAGCAGCTAGCTTGGAGGTGTGGATATCCTTCATGAATATGGACATGCCTCCACCTTTAGTGTTTCGGTCCGGGTTTGGTGGCCGAAAGGTGTGGTATGAATTTATAGCCTGGTAATGCAGGGGTGCTCTCTGGAGCTTTGAACCAGGTTTCTGTCACTGCACAGATGTCAGTGCTCTCCATTTTAAGGAGTGCCTCGAGTGAGTGCATTTTGAGGTTTAGACTTCTAGCATTGAGTAGCATTACCCTCAGATTTTACTTGCTTCTACCTGTTACGGTGGTAAATTTGTCATTTGAACCTTGCCTAAAAGAGGCACTATAGGGGTGGCAAGAGCCTTTGCCAGTATCCGGAATCCCAAGGGCGACAGGTGCAGGCCATCTCTGGCAAAGCAGCGTGGTCTGTCGATCATGTCATCCCAGGCAGACAGATACTGGATTCCCTTAGAATGACACCAGAAGCTTAGCCAATTGTTCAAGTCAATCATTTTGTCCTTGTAATGTGGTGTCATTCTGGGTGATGGCAGGATGCTACTCAGGGCTAGGGTCATACCAGCCTGGGCTACAAGATCGGAGAGCTCCTCCATGTCTCTCTTTCATGTTTTCCAGGGAGGTACGTCTCAGGTCATTCACACCAACATGGACAATGACAGAGTCATATTTGTACTTGTGGAGTGACCTGAGTGCGTGCGTTATGTGGCGGATCCTGGCACCTGACAGGCAGCTGACAGTAACTTTTTCCTTGTTTAGCCTGGTGAGTGGAACATCAGTGTGCCTGACTATAGAGTCACCTTTGACTAGAGTGTTGGGTACGTTATACCTTATGGGCTGTAGTTGAGTAGCACACTGAGTATGTTGGCTATGTGTCATTTGGGTTGTGTTGGGGGGTGGAGGTTGCTTGCATTTCTGCTTTGGAGGTCTCTGTTGTTTGGGCAGATTTGTACTGAGAGCCACCACGAATGTAGGTGGGTGTTTTGTGCTTCTGTGTGTGTGTTTTGGTGGTGTAGGTTTTGAGGGACTATGATGAGTGTGGTGCGGTGCGGTGCAAGTGTTTACCTTCTCCTCTTGACTGTCTAGGCCAGTCTTTGATGAAGAGAGCTTTGCTTCCAGTTTGGTCATATAAGTGCATCTCTCGCGGGTCATAGTGTTGGGTGGTAGGAGGAGAGGGTTGTCTGTGTACATGAGGCAATTGCTGCATTGTCCCAAGATGCCCAGATTCATCAGGTAGACAGCAAAAAACACTGGGAGCTGACCTTTAGACATGCCTGAATAGGTGCTTATTTATTAAGTACTGAAAACTGTTTTCCTCTAGACAAGTGAGGAAAGTTGAGTGCTGTAGTAATTTGTAACTTATTTAGTGCTTACAATGAGTTCTGAACAAGTGCTGAGATCAAAGAAACAGATGAGTGCTAAAACTAAAAAGCTGGCTAGTTGCAAGGGAAATTTTGAAGAACAGACTTTATGGCGCCAGCAATAGTTTAACCCCAGTTAAGTTGGGGGGGGGGCTTAGGAGATCACAAACAGTCCTGGACACAGCAAATATGTATCTGACCTGCCACAGGAAAGGGGGGAAGCAAGCTTAGAATTTTTTTTTTCCAGTAAAGTAGAAATGGAGAAAGCTGGAAGAGAAGTTAATTCAACGTTAAGAATCTGAGTGGGTTGGTCTTCACAAATGTTCTCTATTAGATTGAGTGAACTAATGACACTAGACTGGGAGGAGTGTCACAGATCAAATATACAGTATGGGCGGGCAACTGCAAAGCCATGCTAAGGTTGTTTCTGAAAGATATACTAAACATTTTCGTATATATGGCTTTCAATGTACATCAAACATACTTCCTGATGTAAGTAGAACTCTTCGTTTCCCTCTACCTATTTCTAGGGATATGTCACAGATAAGGGATATATTATCAGCCATAACTGGGATTTATTGATAGAATCATCACACATTTCTGCAGCTATAGGACATACACCGTCTTTTTCTTTTAAAAGAACAAGAACTATCAGAATGAGCCTAGAAAACCGAGATTCACAATTCATTTTAAATACTTCCACTACGTCCACCTCTCCTATAGGAATGCATACTTGTGACAAGTGCATAGTTTGTCCTTATATTCTGGTGGGGACTCAATACACTTTCCGACACTGCAACTACTCTTATAAGTTTCTCAAACATTTCTTTTGTCATTCTGCAGCTGTGGTATATGCAGGCATTTGTGATACCTGTAGTGCTTTCTATGTTAGCAAAACTACTAGAAAACTTTCTGATAGAATAAAGGAACATTTGGGAGCTATTAGAGCTCAGAATATGAAAAATGCCCTTGCCAAACATAGCATTATGTGTTCTGCCTTCACCGAATTTCATTTCATTATTCTTGAACAGATTGATTGCTTTTTTGGTAACTGGGAGCTATTTTTGGAGTTAAGGGAACTCAAGTGGCAGCTCCTACTTAATTTAGAGGTTTTTCCAGGTTTAAGTGAGAGTGTAAATATAAAATGTGCCATTAGATGGTATAATGGACTTTGCTTTTGTAAATAACTTGTGTTTATGCAGCTACTTTTATCTGCTAATTTACACCATGTCAAGTTACGTTATAGAATTTATGTTTATGTATTTGTATAGCCTACATATTCATATACTCTCATGTTTATTCACATATGTTAATTCTATTTCATATTGCTTCTATTGATTGGCACACTTTGAAAATGTTCTAGTTGTTCATTCATTGGTTACTGTACACAATCTTTTTAGCTTGTCTGTTGGTATGTGTACGTACACATGACCTGCTGTACTACATTGAATGTTCAAACCATTGATTCCAAGTTTATTCTGATGAAGCTCTTCTAACTAATAAGAGCAAAAGCTTAACTATCAGTTTGTTGTCTGCGTTTTTCTTCACTTTATTATTTTAATAGTTACAGTAATTCTTAAAGACAAGAAGTTTTATTGGCTTATATATATATGTATGTGTGTATATATATATATATATATATATATATATATATATGTGTGTGTGTGTGTGTGTGTGTATATATATATATATATATATATATATATATAAAATGTATGTATATTTACAGGTGGGAGGATGGCATAATGGTTAAGGTGTTTACGTTACAGACGCAAGGTGCAGGGTTTGATTCTCACATGGGGTAATTGGCTAGGCTTCAAATGGCTCACAGGGGCAGTTAGCCTAGTGATAATCTATGAACCTATATGTGTGTGTATGTATGTGTGTGTGTGTGTATATATATATATATATATATATATATATATATGTATGTGTGTATATATATATATATATATATATATGTATGTGTATATATATATATATATATATATATATATATATATATATGTATGTGTATATATATATATATATATATATATATATATATATATGTATATATATGTGTGTGTGTGTGTGTATATATATATATATATATATATATATATATATATATGTGTATGTATATATATATATATATATATATATATATATATATATAATGTGTGTGTGTATTTATTTATTTATTTTACATTTGTTGACCAGGGTAGTTCAACTGGATACATGTCCATTTTCAGCAGAGGCCCGGGGAGAAAAGCTCCACACACACATTTTGATATATACAGTACATTATGACAAACAGTTATAGGAGTAAATAAGACATGAGAATAAGTAACTGTAGTTTCACATATTTACACTATACATTTTAGGTCATAAGTATAATACATTCCTTCTTTTAAGTCATTTAGCCTACACTATCCTATTTAGTTTGAGTCTGTGGGACACGGTTGAGTTGAAGTCTTGGGGGACCGTGAGGAGATGCTAGTCAGGTTTAGTGCAAGGACAGAGCCAGTGTGATTTAAAATGTTTTCTGAGATTTTCTTTGAATAGAGTTGGTGAACAATTAAGAGTGAGGTCGGTGGTAGTTGATTCCAGATTTAGAAAGTCGAGTTGGCGAATAATGCTTCATCAGCTGAGTTATTTAATTTGATTGTTTGGATAAGTAGTCTATTGGATGAGCAGTGTTTGCTGTGATTACTATATGGGGTGACAATGTTTTTGAGAGATGGAATATTATCTGTGTGGTTGTAGGGCTTTATGGGCTAATGTGAGCTGAGTAAACTGAATAAGGTTAGGAAGTTCAAGCCACCCTAGGAGATTTAGATTGTGGCAGTGGTGTGTCCTATAGGATGAGCCCGTGGCAAATCTAGCTATGTGGTTGTAGCAGTGGGATCATTTGTTGATTTCAGTGCTACGCAGGCCTGTGAATAGGGGGGAGGCATAAAGGAGGGTGGAAATAAGATGACATCGTTCAATGGAAGTTCTGGCAAGAGGAGTGAGGAAGGGTCTAAGCGTATAAAGTGATCCTAGTTTTTTGTTTATGGTTTTGATGGTTTGATTAATATGAGCATCATATGTAAGATTGTCTATTGTGACTCCCAGGAGTTTGGTGTGGACATCAGGGTAGATAATGGTCCCATTGTTGGATGTAATGGTCATGGTTAGAGGGTTGTACCTACAAGTGGGTGCAAAGAGAAGCAGCTTAGTTTTTTGGGGGGTTTACTAGCAGACAGCAATTAGTGAGCCAATATTCAACAGTATTGAAGGTACTCTGGGTTAAGGGAAGCAGATCAGATTGCGAGGAGGCAGAACAGATCACTGTGGAGTCATCTGCATACTGAATACATGTAGCCTTGGGAATAACAGTGTAGAGGTTATTAATAAACATGGAGAATAAAAGGGGTCCTAGTATTGAGCCCTGAGGGACTCCTAGGGAGATGGGTAGACAGGATGATAGCTTTTCTTGCCATAGGACTGCCTGTTGGCATCCAGATAGGACTGAAACCATAGTAGAGAGTGGGAGTCAAGGGAGAAGCTAGTTAGTAGGAGTAACTGATGGTTGACCATGTTGAATGCCTTGGATCAAGAAAGAGAGCAGAAGAGAGTAGATTATTACGGTATGGTTGATTATATTGGTGAAGGAGAGAAGAGCTGAGGTGGTGCTTTGAAAAAGTCTAAAGCCGTGCTGAGATACAGCCAGTAGTTTGCCTTCTACAAGGTGGTTCATAAGTTGTTTCTCGATACATTTTTCTGTTATTTTAGTTGGTGGATATAGAATACCGATGGGTCTGTAATTAGATAGTTCTGTAGAGCTTCCACCTTTATGTAATGGTATAACATGAGAAATGTTCCAAATTAATGGGACAGAGGCTTCGGATAATGTTCTATTAGTATTGAAATTGGGTAGTCTATGATGTCAGCAGCCTTTTGCAAGTATTCTGCTGGGAGGAGGTCAGCAACTAGAGTGGTGGGCTTTAGTTTTTTGTTAAGACAACGAATGAAAGAGGTAGCAACAGGTTAGAAGCTAAAGGAGAGGGTGGTGTTAGGTTTCTCATTGTCAAGGTAGGAAGAGGGGGGCACGAGGTGGCTGGCCATTGTCTTGATGGTTTGTGAAGAATCTATTGAAGGAGTTTGCAGTGTTTTCTGGTGACTCCTTATTAGGGGTTAGAGGAGAGGGGGTAGGAGTATGTCCTGGGTGAAGTAGCTTATTTAATCCAGCCCAGAATTTTCGAGGATTGTTATGGTTTATTTGTTGTAAATGGTGGTAGTAGTTTTTCTTGTCTAGGATAATAGATTTTTTGGTATTGTTTCTTAATTGTCTATAACTAAGATGGTGTTGCGGGTCTTTGGTGGCACGCCAGGTTGCCCAAGCTTTGTTTCTGAGTATGATTTTAGATTTAGTGTCTTTTGGCAGCCATGGTGCTGACTTGTTTTGGTTCTGATGGTATGGGTGGGGGCATGGGAGTTGAGGATGGCAAGGAATCTGTTATTGAAGTATTCCACTGCATCATCCAATGGGGATTACCTTTAGGGGCAACCAGTTGCAAGCCTTGAGCTCATTATGAAAGTTGGTGAGGTTAAAGTTTTTTCTAGATCTTAATGTTTTAAAGGAGGGTACTTGGGAGTTATCTGTCTTGAGCTTAGTTATATATGTGAAGCAGTGGTCAATTTATGTCATCAGGAAGAGTCCCGGAGTTATATAATTCGGGAAGACTGACAAGTATCCAGTCTAGGGTGCTTTCTTTATTATTGTTTTTATTAAGTCTGGTGAGGGAAGTAATCACCTGAGAAAATCCATACAGGTTGATATGGGTGGTGGGCGCAGCAGTGGAACATGAGTTCCAGTCAGTATTGAAGTCCCCAAGAACAATGGTTTCTTGGGGGTAGTTGTTAGATAACCACTGTAAGATGTCTTTCAGGGTGCTGGTATTTTTACCTGGGGGAATATAGACACAGACTATGTACCTGCATTTGTTTTTATTGATTTGGAGTTTAGTAAGTAGGATTTCTGTGTTGCTATCTTGGGGTGGTTGTAGAACATCTGTAGTGACTTTTAGATTCAATTTGTGTAGAACAGCAACTCCACCACCTTTCCTTTTAGTTCTGTCCTAAGTATCTGATAACCTGGAGGTGTAATCTCATCTTTAGTTGCTGGTTTCAGCCAGGTTTCTGTGAGACAAAGTTTATCTGGGGAGTATACTGGTAAGAGGGCATGCAGGTCATGTATTTTATTGTTTAGGCTTCTAATATTCAGATGACAGGCTAGGAATGCATTGTGGGGCCTGTTAGACGGAGGGAAGCTGGTAGGATTATTGGAGTAAGAGCTTTGTATAGCTTTGTGGGCAGGACCGGGGTTAGGGTGGATGTCGCCAGACTTTTTGAGATTGTGATGCAGATTAACTGTGAGTTTTAGTATTTTGAGTAGGAGTTTATGGTAATATTTTGTTTTTGGGGACGTATAAACAGATCTGGTTAGGTAGATATATGTGGGGGGTAGCTGAGTTGTTTAAGAGGGGTGTAGAGAAGTAATCATGTTTATTCAGTAGTGGAAGGGAAGATGTGTAAAATTTTGGGTGCCGAAAGCCAAGGCTAGACTAGTTTTCGTACATTGTCAGGATATGTGGGATGACAACTAGGGTGAGTACTAGATGAATCGTGAGGATATTGTGAAGAGACATTATGTAGGTCCAAGTAATAAATAGTTTCTATTAATGTCTCAGTGTAGCAATCCTTGATGGATGATTACTAGAGATGGGTGGAGTAATGGGTGGAATAATTAATGTCGGGCTTATGGCGATTATACAATTAAGTGGGGGAGTGGCTTTATGGCTTTAAAGTTAAGGATACTGGGGGCGGGTGGGATATGGGGGCAGAATGGGGCTCGGAGCGAGCCCGGGGGCAGTGAGGGCAAGCGAAGCGGGGATAAACTCTATCTCAAGGTACCATTATCCAGGGTTTTACAGTAGATAACTTGTGACTCCCCTAAGAGAAGTAAGACTTAAATAATACGAGTCAAAGCCATTTACTAAAAGTTAGCCGTGCAGCAGGGTCTATATTATATGAATGAAGTTTTATAACTTTGAATACCGTATGGTCAAAGTTATAAAACTTTGAATAGTTAAAAAAAAAAAAATTAATCCCTAAACTAAGGGTTGTAGGAATAATTAAGCACTATAATGCGGTAAAGGGAAGACTTCCTTTTACTGCACTGTAGTGCAATCTCAGAGTTGGTATATTTAAAGAGTGGGGGATGCAAGGGGGCTTGCCCTCCTGCTTTAACCCGTTAGGTTACTTTTTTTTTTTTTTTTAACTATTCGAAGTTTTATAACTTTGACTGTATGGTGTCTATTATATGGTATTTGAAGTTAGAAAACTTTGTTCTTATAATATAGATCCACAACAGCAGTATTACCAGGTAGGGTGTTATCAGGAAAAAAAAAAAAAAAACCTGGAAATCAGAATGTCAATTATTCCAGTAGTTAGCATCTACTCAGTAGTAGATACTTTTTTAAGCAACATAAGCGAACATCCTACTTCATCTTTTTATTCCGTCTCTCTTCTCTGTCCTTTAAGTAGAATCATCCATTTTCAGTAAACTGATGTCTAATCCCACCTGCGATTGTACAACCCAATACCCTCTTTTTATGGAGAAGAATGTGATGTGTGTGGCCGGTTCATTAGACTTTCTCGTATTGTTAGCGATGACACTTGCATGAATGAGTCCATCTTTTTACAACAGCTGTTCATCCATAGAAACTACCCTTAAGCTGTGGTCGAAACTATTTCCTGTGAAGTGGCTGCTGCTCACTACACTAAATTCAAACCTGTTCTGAGGTTTAGGTTTCAACCCAAGTTAAAGATTTCTTCACAAATTGACCTTTCCTTGAGCTTTCCTATAAGCAGGGATATGCATGCCATTAGGTCTGTTATTAATAAAATCTGGGACATTACTAGTCATCGAGAAGTTGGTACCATCCTAGGAGAAAGTCCATGTTTTGCTTATAAAAGAACTAAGACTTTACGGAGCTTTTTTGAGAAAAATGATCCACCTGTGTTGATTCATAACCTTAACAGAGCAGATAAGCCTTCAGGGATGTTTCCTTGTGGGGAGGGTGTGTTTGTAAGTTCATTTGGACAGGAAACAGGTATTCAAACACTGCAATTACACATTTCACTTTAACAGATATTTTGATTGAAGTGTCAACATTGTTTATGCAAGCATCTGTGAGAGCTGTGTTTTTTTTTCTTACATTGGTAAAACCTGCAGGAAATTGATAGACCGGATCAAGGAACACATTGCAGCTATATGACAAAGATTGCAGCAATGCCCTGGGGAAACATAGCTCTTCACACACTGGTTTTACTTGTTTTAACTTTATTTTACTGGAACAATTAGATGCATTTTGCGGGGACAATGACTCCCTACTAGACGTCAGACAACTTAAGTGGCAGCTTATCGTAAATGCTGAAGTTGCCCCAGCTATCAATGAAAATTTCAATATCAAGTGTGTCTTATGGTGGTACAAGTGACACCACTCCTCCTAGTCCCTTTTGTTAGTTTCTCATAGGCTTGTTGTTTGAATTACTACAGGTGATAGGTAGATCTGGGTTTTTATGACTGTTAATATAATAAATTGTGCTCTGCTTGTATCTTCTTACATTTCTGATGTTCTACTACCAATAAAGAATGAAAGTGCTGAAGTACACCAGTTTAGCTTCTGAGTTTTTCTTTCACCTAGCCTTTGAAGTTTTTTGTTTTCATAAGTTTTTATTCTTTGTGTTTCTTCGGTTGTTTTGTTGACATTTAGAAATATGTTCACCATCTCAAGGGCTTAACCCAGCTACTGCATGCGATCTAGCACTGTTGGCCTTCTCTCTAATTCAACAGCTCACAGAAAGCCACAGTGTTCATTAGCTGAACAATGAAAGGGGTAGTTTCATGATTTTCCCTTCTGAAAAAATAAATAAATCAAAGTATGACCAATGTAAAATCTATGTACATGAATAAGTATATTGAAGAAAAAAGCTGTTGTCACTGTAGACATTTCCTATCAAACTTGATGTAAAATGTTTGTATGGTAACTGTAGATGAATTAATAGTAGTTTGTGGATTTAAAGTTTACAACAGAATGTGCTGAGTACAGCTGCTCAACTTAGTGCACCAAAGCTGTCAGGCTGTTATGCCATCAAAAAGTAGAGAAAAGGTTCTTTGTGCCATTTAATACTTGACATCTCATTATGTGGAAGGCTTCCACAAAACTGAAGATACTCTTTTTTGCATAGACCTCTGTGCCTCCATACTTTAATTATTTTAACTATGAGTTCATACAAAATTGGAGGAAGGAGAATAGACTGTTGCAGGTAAAATAGAAAAACAACCTCAGAGTTAAGGTAAATTAGCAAAAAAAGCTGATAGGGCTTATGTTAGGGATATTCTATTAGCAGTGTTTTAAAGTTCTGCGACTTAGGTGACTTGCCCTTTTGAGTGCTGCCTTCATCATCTCAGATGTTATTGAACTATAACTCATTAGACATGATCCCCTGTGAACATACAAGATGCCTTTTAGCTGCACATCTTCATTAGCAAGGGTCGCAGATAGTTTTTCATGTTTTATGTGACTGACTTTATTACTAGTTAACCTCCGTGACACTGGACCTTTGTACCGCATCTGGAGTTTTCAGAAAATTATTTGCTCCACTGTTTTACTTCCTACTGATAGGAATCCACTTCAGACTTTATTTGGATGGCCCTCCTTATTCATGCCAACTTTTTCAAAGCATGTATCTTTCAGTTCACCTAACTTTGCAGCGCTTTTAGAGCGTGGATATTGCCATCATTTAGCAAACATTGGATTTTCTTCCCTTCCAGACTGCTAGATTTCTAGGTGATATCCTGGAAACCAAATCTTACATAAGAACAGTACCTCACAGTTGTGTGCATCTGTGTAATGATGGTCTTTTTTTTCTGCACATCTCAAAATAAAAAGAATTGATGACTAAAATAATATTTTGAAAGCCATGTGGGCGACATGTTGTCTTCTGTCCACATGGTTTCTCTGCCATATTTCATGAGGAAACTGCATCTGTAATTCAAGAAGCTATGGAATTGGAGCATCTGGATTAACCCTTTTTTCCATTAATGCCATCTAGTGGTGGTACAAACGGATTACCATCAACCAGGAACTACCTTTTCTTTTTCCAGTCCCAGACTAGGCTTGTGACATATTCCTAAGACTGTGCTTGGGGATCCTGTCTCCAGAATACTAAACTGTGATCTCCATTTATTTATTTACTGTTTGAATGGGTAAGTGGGCTGGTCTACGGACCATTTTCAGCCAAGATGGCTTCATGAATGAGATGCTTTTGAAATATTTTAATGTAGAAACTGATTTGATTTCAGGAGGTAGATGATTCCCGGTTGCAGGTCTTGATCATGCAAAAGCTTTTTTCACCCTTTTTTGAAGGGTGGCCTAATTAGTGACATTTTGTCATCCTGGCTATTTCTTGGGATGCAGGATTCTTCTCTAAAGGTCAGTTTAAGTCTTAATGGTGAGCAGTGGCCTAATTTACCTACTTTTGAAGAGTAGCCAGTTGAACAGATAACACAATAATGAAGTATGCCAACAGAAAGGGTGGTACCTGTCCTTATCCCCTGTGCAGACTAGCCATGGTAACTTGTCACAAGGAAATAAAAAAAATAGTAATTAACTCTTCAGGCCATTTGCAGTCCACATCACAAAACACTATAGCAGACACACTAAAAAGATAACTCTTATCCTCTTGTTTTTCCTCTTGATGGTAGAAAAAGGGGATATCTGAACGTGATATGTTTGCTTCATGCTTCCTTACAACTAGGCATAGGTGAACAATGCCTTTTCTTTTACTAGGAGTCCAGTTCTTTCATTTCCTTCAGTGAGTCTAATTTGAATATAGCTATTAAGATTAAGAAAAGAAAAAGCATAATAGGTGTTAGGGGGGTACTGGGAGTGTGTGTGTGTGTGTGTGTGTGTGTGTGTGTGTGTGTGTGTGTGTGTTATTTTTTGGGAGTTTTCAATAAAACATAAAGTTCTGTAAGATGTGATATAGGCTGAAATAGAGATAAGAAACAATTGTATAAAAAGATTAACCTGCCAAACAGTACATGCATGTAACACACAAAAGCTGGAACTAGACATTTAACAAAAAAAACTTTTGTACATAAAAGGTGGGAATAATACTTTCTTAAGAATATGATGCTTTCTATAATGTCTTTATGGTCTCACAGATAAATACAAAAAAAGAGTACTGAACTTTATTAAAAAATGCAGAGTGCAAGTACCTATGCTACAGGAGACGCACTTGAAAGAACTGAACACATGAATTTGATAAAGAAAAATATTTCAGGATAGTTATTCAGCACAATACCTGGAGCAAAGAAAGAGAGGAGTATTCGTATCAATTGCAAGAGAAGTTCCAATAGTAATAAAAAAGGTAAAAAAAGACAATAATGGCAGATTTGTAGTACTAATGGGCTACTGGCAAGATAGGAGGATTATACTGGCATGCATTTATATTCCACCAAAGCTGTTGTAACAGAGCTTAAGAATATTCTGGAAGAAGAAATCTGCTTTCAGCAAGGAATATTAGTCGTAGGTGGGGAATGGAATTTGATTTGCAACAGTGAAGATGTGTCTGGACGCCCAGAAGTTAAAATATAGCAAAGGACGGTAAATTTTAAAAGAAATTTATGAAAATATTTGCATGGAAGATGTGAATTCAGTACTAGGAGTTTTGGAGTGAATTTATATATTAATTCCCCAAGATACAAAAACTGGGCTAGGCTCAGAATTTACATTTCACAGGAACATGTGCATACAGTTGAAGATCTTGATATGCACTCAGTAAGTATTTCAGATCATGAACCAATAATAATTAAAATAAAAAAACAGGTTAATGAAATAAAAATGAGACACTGGTGCTTTTCAACCTGTCTGTTGAAAAGAGAGGAATTTAAGGAATGGGTATGAAAATTCTTTAGGAGTTATTAGAGAAATAAATTTCATCTGAAAATATAGCTAGGGAGTGGGATAAAATTAAAGTAGAGTTTAAAAACAGGGTGGAAATAAAAGAAAGGGAGGTGTGGTTAAGAAGTAACATGAATTATTTAGAGGGACTGACAAATGTTAAAGTATTGCAAAATAGAGGGAATCTCACAGAACAAGATGATCAACTGCAGAATGCTAAACAGAAAATAAGAGATTACCTTGGTAATATGAATGAGTTTAGAAAGATTGTTATTAAGCAACTGTTTTTTGATGATAGTTCTAGAACACATAAAACTCCAATGCCCTGGATCAACTTATCCACACCCCCACCAGGGGCAACAATATCTTAGATCTAGTCATTACCAACATGAGTGACCGGTGGTGTTCCACACCTGAAGTCAACGCCTCATTGGTCTGATCTGACCATAAGCTAATTACCCTAGATATCCACATCCTGCCCCCCATTAAGGAAACCATGGTAAATTTCTCCAAAGCCAACTTCATGCTTCTTAAGACAGAAGTGGTGAACTTCATGACACCCATGCAGATGGACAATACAGTTACGACTACTAAATCCTACACAATTGCACTTTATAAGCACTTACATGAGTGCATGGATCGTGCTATCCCAAACAGAACCAAGATGCTGTCCTCCAAAAAAAGGAAGCCAATCTGGTGGTCCCCTGCCATAAACAAACTGTACAACAGAAGGAAGAAACTGTTGCAAGAGAGAGTAAAATCCTATGAGTGGAGGAGCTCCCTGGTCAGCCTCAGTAAGAAGCTGCGATCCCTGATAAAATCCACCAAAGCTAGTTACAAAAACAAAATCGCCACTGATTCTAAAGACAACCACAAAGAATTCTATAGCTATGTCAAGAATCTCAGTGGCAACACTCAGATCTGCTCTGAGTTGCAGCACAATGGCACTAAATATACAGACCCAACTGATATTGCCAACATCCTGGCAGATAGTTTCAGTGCTAACTTTACCCTCCTCTCACCCCCTAAAGAGCCTATCTCTATACTGGAAGAATGCAAAGTTCCTGTAATCACGGCTGCACAGGTAAAAACCACACTCTCCAAAGCCAAGAACACAGCATCCATGGGACCAGACTACATCCCAGGCAGCGTTCTTCATGAACTACAGAACGAACTGGCACCCCACCTAAGTACCATGTTCAACCATAGCCTCACCTCAGGCTTTGTGCCTGCTGAATGGCGCATAGCGACGGTTATCCCACTCCACAAGGGGGGAGCCACCACGGACCCCAGGAACTACCGCCCCATTAGCCTGATGAGCCTGGTCTGCAAGGCCATGGAACGTATCATCATGGAACTTATAAACAAAGACATTGGCAATCTCCAAACTCTGGACCCCACCCAGTTCGGGTTTGTAAAAGGCAGATCATGTCTCCTAAATCTGATAGACTTATTTGAAGCAGTCACCAAAGCCATAGACAAGGGTAAGGTGGTGCCTATCTAGATCTTGCCAAGGCTTTTGACACCATCCCCCACTTTAGAATTATAGATAAACTCACTTAAACTAGCTATAAATCCCTATGTCACAAGATGGGTTGCCCACTGGCTCACTGACAGAACCCACACTGTGAAAGTAGCAGACTCCAAATCTGACTTCAGACCAGTGACAAGTGGAGTACCACAGGGTTCAGTCCTGGGTCCTCTTCTGTTTGGTATCTACTTCTCTGACGTACAGGCTAACACAGAAGGTCTTTGGCTAACAAAGTTCGCAGATGACTGCAATCTAGTAGCCATAATCAAAACTCCTAACAATGTGGACATCCTACAAAAGGGCCTCACTGAGAGATGCCTGGTGTCCAAGCCATGGCCTCAAGCTCAATGCAAAAGTGCATTGTCATCCCCTTTGGTAAAAACTCTGTACCCATGAACTACAACATAGGCGGTAGTATACTTAACACCGAATGTGTGATTAGACCTTGGGACACAGGTGGACAGTAGTCTCTTCTTTTGATAATCACATCGCCACAGTAGTCAGGAAATCCTTCCACATGGCACACCTCATCACAAAAGGTTTCTCATCCAGAAAAAAAGAGGTTATTGTTCCCCTCTACTCATCACTCATTAAACCCATTATAGAGTACAATGCCCCTTTTGGTATGTACCTCACAAGACATGTACAACAACTGGAAAGGCCGCAGAAATACCTCACAAAGAGGATTACTGGCCTCAAACAGATGCCCTACGCAGACAGTCTCAAAAAACTCCAGCTTTACTCCGTTGCATATCGCCTACTCAGAGGTGATCTATGCCTAACATACAAAGCTATGTCAAACCTAGAGCTGTTGGACATGCTCTACTTAAAGAAATCCCAATCCTTCCGAGCTACACGCTCTAGGGACCTAAACCTTGTCACCACAATAAACAGAACATGCCGGAGGGATAGATTCCTGTCCCAGAGACGTCCCATACTCTGGAATAAACTACCTATCTATATCAAACAAAGCTCCTCATTAGCACTCTTCAAGAAAAATCTTGATGATTGGATGGGAAATAGGAAATTCACCCCGGGGATCACCTCTGTGGCTCTGCTAGACAGTGGCACAGGAAAATAATTTTCTTGGGTGGCAAAACCCAGGGTACCTTTTTGGCTGGGCTTTTATAGGCCCCAGGGCCGATAGCCTAGTACCTACCTATGACCCTATGAACAAAAACTTTTAGCACAACGACTGTGGCAACAAAAAGTAGAAAAGGCTGTCACCAACCTTAGGGAGCCTATAACAAATAAGATAAGAGATTCTGTAGAAGTATTAGAAATATTTCGTAAATTCTATGAAAGTCTGTATAAATCAGAGAAAAATGGAAATCAAGAAAAGGTACAAATGCAAATGTTTATGGAAGAATTAAATATGCCAAGGCTAGAGGTAGAGGGGGTACAATTACAGTTAGGATAGGAGGAGATGAGATAAAAATGGTGATGTATAACCAATCCACAAGAAAGTCTGTAGGAATAAATGGTATTCCTGTGAAAGCTTGGAAGCTAGGAGGGAAAAAACTGAAAGATCTGGAATGTTTTGTTTAACAATATTTAAAGAGGAAAAGTACCAACATCCTAGAAGAAAGCGATGGTAGCTATAATACCTAAAGAGGATAAAGCTCCATCAGCTCCAGCTTTCATATAGGAACTCTTGGCTAGGCTTATAAAGGCCTCATGGCCAGTAGCCTAGAACCTCCTGTGATACAGGCCCATTTCATTACTAAACCATGATTATAAAGTGTTTGTCTGTAGTGGTTAAAAGAATGGCAAAAGTGATGCCAAAATTGATATGGATCAGTGTGGTTTTGTGGAGGGGAGGCATACATTTGACAACATTAACATAACTTTGATGATCCAGAAGGAAGCAGAATGTAAGAAAATACCACTGTTGCTGGTGGGTCTTGATGCAGAGAAACCGTTTGACAGAGTAAGCTGGGACTTTGAGCAGGGGAATGGAAACATTTGCATTCCCTGATAAAATTGTAAGGTTGATTGGGAAGGATATACAAGGAATTGGAGGTAAAAATTAAAGTGGCTGGGGTCCTCTCTGATGATTTCTGCTTGAGCAGAGGAGCCAGGCAGGGTGTCCTATCTCCCCTTTGTTATTTGCTTTATATTTAGAACCACTGACAAAGAAAATAAGGGACTCAGAAATTCAAGGATACAATTGGTATGTTAATCAAGAAAAGCTGTCTGTATTTGCAGATGACATTATTTTATATCTGAAAGAAAAACAGGAAGGGACATTACAGTGTTGTGGAACATTTTATGACGGTTTCAAACCTTTTCAGGATGCAAAATTAATGAAGCTAAAACAAAGGCAATAGCTGTAAATTATGTACCCACATACAAAATTGATTCAGCAATATCCGTACTGATGGGGACATGATAATATTAAGTATTTAGGAGTATGGAATATAAATGTTTCTGGTGTGGCAGCTATGGATATGTGAGAAGAGACTAATCAAAAGATAATACAAAAATGGAGAAAATGGAAGCTCTGTTATGGATGTTGATAGTAAGATACAAGCAGTTGAAATATTTTAGTCCCTTCAGTCTTGTTCACAGGTCAGGCATATTTTTATCAACCAGAGGAGAAGCTGTGAATGGCAAATAGTAAAGAGCTGAAGGATTTTATCTGGGAAGGAAAGACAACGAGTCAAGTGAGATAAGCTTAATAGAACATGACAGATTGAGATTACTTGATTTGAAGGGGTATTTCAGAGCAAAACAGTTAAGGCTCCTGTACATAACACAAGCAGAAAACTATAATTTGAGGTAGAAAGAGATTCTGATGAAACGGGAGGGAAGATCAAGAAACGAGGAGAAACTGGAATTTTAGATGCAGATCTTTAAGGAGAATAGCAATAATCATATATTCATAAAGTAGCAGAAAGTATTCTAAGAACTAAGTCAACATGGGAATGGAGACAGGAGATTCTTCTGATAGGGATGACTACAGTTAGGGATACAGACAACAGGCAAGAGGGAGATGGAAGTTAATGGAGAAAACTGGCAAGGGAACTAAGGTATTGAGAGCAAATAACTAGAGAGGGAAAGTTAGTAGAATGGAAAGATCCCAAGAACTTATTCAGACTGCAGGCTAGAGGTTGCCTTCCCTATCAGTGATTCATAATCAGAGCACAGGCAAATAGAAAGAAATAGGGGGGTCCTAAAGGAAAGACCAGCAGTGGTAGGAGGTCCTAAAGGAAAGACCAGCAGTGGTAGAGTTTTCAGTAGAATCTAGTCCAGACACTGCCATTACGAAAGTAATAATTAGTAGAGCATATAAAATATTGCATGATAACTACACAAATCAATCAAAGGAGGTTAGAAAGGATTGGAAAGAGAGAGAGTGGTAAGCAATTTACAAAGAAACGAAGTGTAGAAGATTCAGGATCTTTGCTTATCAGTGTTTACATAGGTATTTTCATACCACAAGCAGACTCCAAAGGATTTTTTTCCTCTGGTAGACAGCAAATGTTGGAGGTGTGATGGGGAAGAAAGAGGTAACTGGGAACATATTTTTGGGAGTGTAGTGAGTTGGCAGACTTTTAAAGGTTCCCTGCAGGCTGCTCTGTCAGACATGCTGGGTGAGCAAATTGGTCTAACTAAGGAAAAGATTTTTTTGAGCTGAGATACAGAATCGGAATTTCCTAAACATAGTAAGGCCTTGCTGAGTCTAATTATGATGGCTGCCAAAAAAGCAATTACTAGAAAATGGAAATCCAAGTCTAAACCAATTTTTACTAGAAGTAGCAAAGATAGTAACAGAGGTAAAACAATTGGAATTGGGTTCTTTAGAAAAGGGTAGAAGCAAATTACGTAGGAAAAAAATATAATTGTGGGATCAATAAATGCAGAGGAGGAACAAGGTGTAAAAGAAGGCAGGGTATGAATGAACTGTGTTAATGGCTGACAATGACTGGATATATTATAACTGATGTATAATGTTTGCGGCTATAGTCATGTCGGCATGGATTGTAATGTCTGATGTTTGCAACTGCTATGGTGTTTGGTATGGTTTATTTTCATTTATGTAAATGTAGGATTGCCTATGTCATACATGATTCAATAAAGATGTTTAAAAAAAGAAAAAGCATTTTATTTTCTTAGCTCCTTGCTGACCAAGACAGCAGTGGTTCACCATTCTAATGTAGATGTCTGTAGTTTAGCCGGTGATACTAAACTGGTGCTACTGTTGCTAAATATGACATCAAGATATTACTCCCTTGCTGCTGGTGTGATATCCAGATGAAAAGGTGCCACCAGCTGTGATGCCAGGATGCCCGGCACAATGGAATTTGCAACCCAACACTGTCAACCAAGGGTGAAGTATTAGACTTCTGCAAACTTTTCTTTCTGCCTCAGTAATTAATTCAGAAAATGCATCCTGCATCCAATAGCATAAAGGGAATACACTCTGCTGTCATGGGTGTGGACTGTCAATATCCACACCCAGATTAGATAGCACATGCCACCTACATAGCAGAGTCTTTGGCCACACTTTCCTAGGTCCTTGTCTCACCACTTTCACTGTGAACCAATACCTTGCAGTGCCCCTTAGCCTTGGTAATGACCCTTCACACAGAGTGTTATTTTTACATAAAGACGCACTCGCACAACATGCAGGGATGACAGACTTCTCTAATTCCCTTCAGCAGTCTTCATTGCATGGTACTACTGCCACCCCCCTGGAAATGCCAGGGACAGTGAGTTACTGGCTGCTTTTAAATCAAGGCAGATACGGAATACAAAAATTAATATTTCATTTTTGGCAGTAGACCTAGCAGTCTAATGGTAGACATGCCATACAGCTTGTTAACCAACAGTGTACGTAATAATTACTCTGTTGTCAAATAAATAAACATTCATAAATATTTTTGTAATATATAAATGCCAGCCACAAGAGCTTAAAGGTTAAGAAGTGAACTTCACTTGTAATAAAAATTGTGAAAATACAGAGCTTACTACAGAAATACTAGTCATAAATAATATAAATGTAATAATTGGTAGTCATAAGTCCACATAAACAAGATAGCATCAATATCTATCATCTTGTCTTGCAGAGCAGAAAATATACAGGTACATCCAATATTTTATTACCAGCCCCCAATGGTAATCATGTTATGTTACATTTATTTTTTTTGTGGACAACCCTTATCAAACCCTGCTCTCCATAAGTTTGCCAAGCATTCAGAACAATATGCTGGACAATTCTCATCAGTTTCCCCTGCCAGAGACAATGTAGCAATTGTCTCATGTTCATGGACAGCCCCCTTCTCCTAGCACATAATTCTTCTACTTGCAAGAAATGCATCTACATCAGTAAGCTGGAATCTGTGCTCTCTCACACCACAGGCAGTACTCCTGACAGAGGAGATAGATCGCCAGCATAAACACCACACCACCCACATCAGAGTAACACACCTACCTATGCAGGGGTCCGAAGTAACTTAACTAAACAAGAGAGACCCCCAAAACATACTCTCAAACAATCCACACACAACACCAGTCACATCACACACAATAGTCAACACACCAGTGTCTCCAAACACAGCCCATTAGGCATAACAGTAAACCAAACATACTAGTCATTGGCGACTCCAGTAATGAAACACACTGATGTCCCCCTCACCAGGCTTAACAAGGAGAAGGTCACGGCCAGCTGTTTGTCAGGTGCTAGAATCCACCACATCATGCATGCACTTAATTCTCTCCACAACAGGTACAAGGGTCACCCCAGGATGGGCCAAGTGGTTAAGGTGTTAGACTTAAGATCCAACAGATGTATAGCTGTGCGGGTTCAAACCTCATTCCTGGTAGAGTTTTTCAGTCTCCAGAGCCGTGGACGAGGGTAAGGCAGTCCATACAGCCTATCTGGACCTCACCACGGCCTTTTACACCATCCCCCACTCTGGAATCATAGGTAAACTTACTAAGCTGGGCATTAATCCCTACGTCACTCGATGGGTTGCCAACTGGCTTACTGACAGAACCCAGACTGTAAATGTAGTTGACTCCAACTCCAGCTTCCAGACAAGTGGAGTACCTCAGGTTTCAGTCTTGGGACCTCTCATGTTTGGCATCTACTTCTCTGAAATACAGGCAAACATGAAGGGATTCTGGCTAACAAAGTTCGCAGATGACTGCAAACTGGGAGCCATTATTGAATCCCCAAATGATGTCGATACTCTACAAAAGGGCCTTACAGAAACAGATGCTTGGTGCCAGAGCCATGGGCTCAAGCTCAATGCCAAGAAATGTATAGTTATCCCCCGCTCAATGCCAAGAAATGTATAGTTATCCCCTTTGGGGAAAAAACATGTACCTGTGAATTATCACATAGGTGGCAGTACACTAAACACCGAAAGTGTGATAAGAGACTTGGGGACCCAGGTGGGCAAGTGGTCTCACCTTCAATAACCACATCGCCACAACAGTCAGGAAATCCTTCTATCTGGCACACCTCATCACTAAGGGCTTTTCATCCAGAAAAAAGGAGGTCATTATTTCACTGTACTCTTCCCTCATTAGACCCATTATAGAATACAACGCCCCATTTGGTATCTACCTCTCAAGACATCTGCAACAACTGGAAAGTCCGCAGAAATACCTCACTAAAAGAGTCACAGGCTTAAAGCAGATGCCCTATGCTGACCGCCTTAAAAAACTCCAGCTGTACTCTGTCGCATATCGTCTACTCCACAGAGTGAACGTAGCCATCATTCTTCCTACTCCTCTCGATCCTCTAGTCTAGATTATCAGATCATTATGTGGAGAGAGTAGTAAGTAGGTTGCTTAAGTCACAAGCACTGGCAAAAATTCTGTCCAGCCCACCTCAACAGGTATCGGCTCCAACCACCTCTATTTCTGTTCCTCCTCCGACTACATTTAGCTCGAAGCCGGAAACCATGGATCCGCAGGTAGTAGAACCGTCTGCGCCGATCATCTCTCCTTCGGTTCTGACATCTGCTCCGATTACCTTGATCATACCTTCTATCAAGGGATTTGGGCACCGAGGCTCTCTCGTCGGCTCTTGGGGGGGGGGGGTGGCATTGGATCCTTGTCTGACCCCGTTCTCCCCCTCAGAGCTTCGGCACAGGTGAGCTCGGCTCTAACATCCGGCCTCAGAGCCATCACCCTCGACGTGATGAAACACTCCTGTTTCTTCGGAGCCAGAGCTTTCTTTGCCTAGAGGTCTGGATGCCTTTGAGGTCATGCGGAGTGTGCTGTCCCCCGAAACAGCTCTACTGCCAGCTCCATCGGCTCCTCCCCCCATGGTGTCTGTTCCAACCTCTACTCCTCCTCCAGACCCCAAGCGTAGGGAATGTATGCCCCAGGACACCCCATTGGGTGATCCCTCTTCACCTCCTATGATCACTCGGGGGAGCCTCCCCAGAAGAAGTGCAACAGGAACAACATACAGGAACAGGAACAACATAGACTCCCCTGAGTCTGTCACTTCAGATACAGACATGGATGAATCGGAAGGGTCCTCAAGGTCCCCCTCTGAAGATGTTTCCTTCTCGAACATCCTTGAAATGCTTAGACAGAGGAGGAACTGGACTTCCCTAGCCCCTACCGAGGATGTGTCTGTATACCTGGATGCATTCGGTTCCTGACCTTCCACCTCCTGGGTATCTCCTCCTTTCGATCCACTCATGTCTGTAGTGGCTCGAAAGGCTTGGTCAGCTCCAGATTCTGTAGAACCTACTCCGAGGAGACCAAAAAATTTATTGCAGCCCCCCCAGGACAAGCAATTCCTTTCCAAAGGTGTGCTTGTTGATGCCATGGTGGTAGCAGCAGCCACCAAGAAAGAGTTAGCAGAAATCTCTTCATCTATTCATCCTCCGAACAAAGAGTCTCGGACGATGGACAGATATGGAAAGCGAATGTTTGCTTCAGCGACCTTTTCAATGAGGTCCCTGAACTTATCTATGCCACTTTACATGTCTTCAAAGGGATCTCCTGAAAGAGCTTGGAAATACCCTTCAAGATCCTACAGCTGAGGGAGCACCAGCCAAAGTAGCTTCTCAGCTTGCGACTCTTATTTCCATAGTTAACTCCTCCATGAGGCTGATTTCCTATGCAGCCGATGGAGCGAACAGAGGCACAGGGACAGGTGTAGCTCTTAGGAGACATGCTTGGATGCGGCTGTGTCAGTTTGCGGAACCCTTTTGAGTGTCCTTCAGCAGTACTCCATTTGATGGCTTCTTTCTCTTTGGGCCTCAGGTGAAAGACACGTTGACCAGGTGTGAGCAGGAAGGCAAGACTCTGCTGTGGGAGTCCGTTTTTACACGCCTTCCAGACCTTATCCCAAGGGTCAGAAGAGCGGAAAGATGTGGTTCCAAAAATCCCAGGACCCTTGCCTGACATACGTGATTTTTCCCCCTGGGGCAGAGGGGGAAACGACAACGGACGCCGCCCTCGTGGCAGAGGGGGGCCGCAAAGCCAGGGTGACAGAGAAACCTTCTCTGCCAAACCCTTCCAGCATCCTTGAAGGGTTGCCCGACTGCTCACCTCTGGAGGCAGTCGGGGGAAGACTTTCGCTGTACCCAAAAGCCTGGAAAAATATAACACGAGACAGATGGGTACTATCCATCATATCCGGAGGTTACAAAATTCCCTTCCATCAATCCCGTATAGAATCAAAAAAGCCCATCCCAGATGTCCCACCCAATCTAAGGGATCAAGCAGTCACAGAAGTTTCAAGACTGCTAGAAAAAAAGAGCCATTCAAGAAGTCCCTGCAGACCAACTAGCATCCGGAACTTACTCAAGATTCTTTTTAGTACCAAAAAAGACGGGGCTGGAGACCAATACTGGATCTCAGCAGATTGAACAAATCTGTACAAAAAGAAAAGTTCCGGATGGTGACACTGCAGTCCATTTTCCCTTTTCTGGGTCAAGACAATTGGATGTGCTCGATAGATCTTCAGGACGCGTACTACCATATCAAGATGGACAGGTGCTCCAGGAGATTTCTTTGCTTCCGGGTGGGGGCCAGTCATTACCATTTCAGAGCTCTGCCCTTTGGTCTCACCACAGCCCTCAGGGTGTTCACCAAGTGTATGGCAGTAGTCACGGCTCACCTGAGGCGTCAAGGATTCCAGGTGTTTCCCTATCTAGACGACTGGCTCCTGACTGCGACAACCAGACGTCAACTCTTAGAGGCATGAGATTATACAATCACATCATGCACTCAACTAGGCATTACAGTAAATTTCGACAAATCTGCCTTGTTGCCCTGTCAGCCTATCACATACATAGGAGCAGAATTAAACACAAAAGAAATGTTTGCAAGATTACCACAGGAAAGAGTTTCCACTATTCGTCAACAAGTGTTAATTCTAATGCAGAGTAAAAGGGTTCAAGTCAGACATGTCCTCCATGCTCTAGGCTCCATGGCAGCTGCCATTCTTCTTGTCCCATTAGCGCATTTCCACATGAGAATCCTTCAGTGGCTTCTTTTCACGCATTGGTCTTTCCAGGAACTACCCATGTCCCACATGATCCTGATCACAGAAACATGCAAAAGGCACCTTTCTTGGTAGATGGTCTCCCCACTAGTAATTCAGGGCAGACCTTTCATACAACCCCCTCCGGTAGCCACAGTGACCACGGATGCCTTCCTGATAGGGTGGGGGGGCATTATCTAAGCAGGACAGTCCAAGGCACTTGGCAACCTCATGAGTGCCATCTGCATATCAATGTCCTAGAAGTGAGAGCAGTTCTACTAGCGTTGCAAGCCCTTCAAGACTCCCTTCCTTCCGGGACCATTGCAATCCAAACGGACAACATGTCAGTGGTGTGGTACATCAACAAACATGGTGGGACCAGGTCTTACCCCTTGTGTCGAGAAGCACTCAGACTGTGGCAATGGGTGATTTCCTCCCAACGTTTTTTGATAGCAACACACATCCCTGGGAAATCCAATGTCATAGCGGAGAGGCTCAGCAGAGCTATCCTCATGCCTTACGAGTGGTCTCTGAATTAGGAAGTTGCGGATCTTATTTTCCACAAATGGGGACTGTCTTGCTGCAACCTATTTGCCACTCCTCTCAACAACAAATGCAGCAACTACTTCTCCCTACTTCCTCTTCCAGGTTATATACCCAGAGATGCTCTAGTCCACGATTGGCCTCAGGGACTCCATTATGCTTTTCCCCCTTTTCCAAGACTCCTACAGAAAGCAAAATCGTTGGGTTGCAAAATGATCCTCATTGCCCCTTATTGGCCTCAACAGATATGGTTCCCATTCCTACACCTCCACCTTCTGGATCAACCATGGATTCTGGACCCAGTTCCAGATCTTCTGATTCACCAATCCGGCGGGTTGCACCAATCCCTTCAAACTCTCCAGCTCACAGCTTGGTTACTCCACTTCCAACCTTAGCCAGGCTTTCTAATATCTCCCCAGCAGTCCATGATATTATTGTTTCCTCACATAAGTCTACTACGAGGAAAACGTATACTAGTAAATGGAAACGGTTTTCTTACTGGGCAGAATCTAGAAATTTGGATCCTTTCTCAGTCCCAGTCCATGAAATTCTTGAATTTCTAGCACAGCTTTTTCAGTCTGGTGCGGCTTCCGCTACCATTAGAGTACAGCTAGCTGCCATTTCTAATTTTCATATTGGTATGTTTAATTCTAGCATAATGTCTCATAAGCTCTGCAAGGCCTTTATGAGAGGAACATCTCTTCTTAGACCCCCAGTTAGAGATCCTCCTCCTCCTTGGGATCTCAATTTAGTTTTAGCTTCCTTAATTTTGCCTCCCTTTGAACCAGCAGCATCATGTTCCTTAAAATTTCTTTCTTGGAAGACACTTTTTCTGGTTGCTATCACTTCAGCTAGACATGTCTCAGAACTTCAAGCACTATGTGTTCGTCCTCCTTACCTGGTGTTTCACAAGGACAGAGTTTCTCTGAGGACCAGTCCATCCTTTATTCCTAAAGTCAATTTAAATCAATCCATAGATCTCCCAGTTTTCTTTCCCAATCACAGCAACAAGGCAGAATACAAGCTCCACCAACTGGATGTGCACAGACAATTGCATTTTTACTTCCATAGAACTAAGGAACTAAAAAAGTCAGACCAGTTATTTCTTTCTTATGCTTTTAACAAACAAGGCCTTCCAGTTTCTAAGGTGACCTTATCCAGATGGTTATCCGATACTATTGCCTTTATTTATCAGTTACGAAATAAAGAGCTACCAGCTAATCCAAAAGGTCATTCTACTAGAGCATCAGCCACCCCTGTAGCCTTTCAGTCTAGGTTGCCCATAGACTCAATCTGTGCAGCTGCCACTTGGGCAAACCTTCATACTTTTATCTCTCATTACAAGGTGGATATGGTCTCCCGGAGCAGAGCTTCCTTTGGCTCTACTGTTCTGAAGAGTCTGTTCCATTGAGCCACCCAAGATTTTAGGTGCTAGGGACGCTGTCCCAAACAGCAAGAACAAAGGGCGAGATGGACAACTTAACATAAAGAAGTTATGTACCTACCATAACGTTCCATGTTAGTTGTCTTCATCTCGCCTTCCTTCTTACGTCCCTCCCTCCTTCCCCCTTCCTAGAGGATTGTGAGGAGTTCCCTTTTGTTTTCACTGGCTGAGCATCTTTTATTACTTCACATGCCAGGTAATTTATAACTCTTTCCTTGTTTAGGTGTATTGGACAACCAGTTTTTAGGAACTGGTTTCTATACTTATGTCTAGTGTGCACTATCACAAACGAGATCTGGGTAGCTGACGCTGGGCATGCTGGGATAAGGGGTAGCCTCGAGCCAGTAAATGGCTCTCGAGCTATAGAAGATGGCCGAGTCGGAGCCGAGGATCGGCTCTGAACCCAAACAGTAAGAAGGAAGGTGAGATGAAGACAACTAACATGGAACGTTATGGTAGGTACATAACGTCTTTTTCACGGCTGCGGAGAACACCATTGCCTTAACAGGCTATTCCTCATTCCACACTTTCCGACCTCATTTGGGGTTGGAAAGACTAAAGGTGGTGGAGTCTCTATCTTTAAGGACAGGCACACCTCCAGACTGGTTTGCCAGCATGATGCACTGGAATTACTCCAGGTGCAACTGACAGCAAGACACCCATCCAAGTTATAGCCAGCTATAGACCCCCCCTCCATGACTCAGGACACCCACTCCTCCTGCCTGGACCTACTTGACTCCATCAAGGTACCCCCTAACGCTGTGATCCTTGGTGACATCAACTACCCCACCATAGACTGAGTGAACTGTTCTTGCACTAATGCACTCACCCAACAATTCCTTGACTTCATCAGTTCTAACACACTAGATCAGTTGGTCGCATCCCCCCCACAAGGGGAGATAACATACTAGACTTGGTTCTCACCAACATGGATGACTGCACCACTCCCATAGTATGTTCTTCCCTAGTTGGATCAGATCATTGCTCTGTCTCATTCAAAGTTTCTATCCCATCCAACCCCTCCCCAGCCGTAACTAGGCTAAAAAACTTCTCAAAAGCTGGCTACCACCTCCTAAGGGAGGGTATCAGCAGCTTCACACCACCGCTCCCCTCAGAGGATGCAGACAACTATGCTGAGCAGTATACAAGCAGCTGTACAACTGCATGGACTCCCCCTTACCCAACAGAATTAAAACCTGCTCCTCAAGGAAAAACAAACCTGTCTGGTGGGCATCCTCTATCAACAAACTTTACAACAAAAGGAAGAAACTGTTGTCCAAGGGTAAAAAGGAACAAATTCCAAATAGGAAAAACTCTGTCCTCCCCCTCAACAAGCAAATTAAATCCCTAGTGAAAACCTCCAAAGCCAATTATGAGTTGAAACTAGCCTCCAAAACAAAGATAAACCACAAGTACTTATTTAGTTCATAGGTGTGTACTAGGCTAATGGCCCTGGGGCCTTTACATGCCCAGCTATAGGATTACCCTGGCATAGTGCCACCCGACCTTAGTTCCCAGTGCCTCTGTTGAGTAGAGCCACTGGAGTTATCCCTGGGGTGAATTTTCTGTTTCCCATCCACTCATCAAGATTTCTCTTGAAGAGAGTCAGCGAGGTGCTCTGCTTGACTTGTATGGGAAATCTGTTCCATAGCATGGGCAGTCTCTGGGTTATGTACCTGTCCCTTCAGCATGTTCTGTTAATTGTGGTAATGAGGTTGAGGTCTCTGGAGCGTGTGGTGTGGAGGGATTGGGATTTCTTTAGATTTAGTATTTCTAACAGAGCTGGGTCAGGCATGGCTTTGTAAGTCCAGCAGAGATCACCTCTAAGTAGGTTATATGATGGAAAATAGTTGGAGTTTTTGAGTCTGTCCATACAGGACAAGTGTTTAAGGCCTAGGATCCTCTTTGTGAGGTACTTTTGCAGCCTCTCCAGTTGTTGCAGGTGTCTAGTGAGGTACATGCCAAATGGGGCATTGTACTCGATGATTGGCCTAATGAGGGAAGTGTAGAGGAAGACAATGACCCTTTTCTTGGACACAAAACCCTTAATAATGAGATGTGCCACATAGAAGGACTTTCTGACCACAGTGGCAATGTGGTGATGAAAAGAGAGGTTTCTGTCAACCTGTGTTCCCAGATCTCTTATAATGCCTTCTGTGTTCAGTGGACTACCATCAATGTAGTAATTCATGGGAACCGGGTTTTTCCCAAAGGGGATGACGACACATTTTTTGGCATTGAGCTTAAGGCCTTGGTTCTGACACCAGTCGTTGGCCTCAGTGAGGCCATTCTGTAGGATGTCAACATCACTTGGGGATTTAATAATAGCTAAAAATACAAAATGCCAGCACAGCAGTCAGCATCCAAAATCCTATATTTATTATAATATCATGATGACACAAGGCAGACAGACCGGTTTCGGCTAGCAAACCTTCATTAGTGTGTGATAAAATTCCAGTGAATCCAACAACATAATTTATAAGGAGAGTCTGATATAATTATCCAGTCACAGATGTTCATTTAGTCCTGGAGAAAAAAGAGCACCTAACATAATTATCCACTTCCTTTCTTTCCTATTAAGAATATATAAAAGGATAATTGTATCAGACTGTCCTTATAAATGATGTTGGATTCATTGGAATTTTATCACACACTGATAGACCGGTTTCGGCTAGCAAGCCTTTGTCTGCCTTGTGTCATCATGATATTATAATAAATATAGGATTTTGAATGCTGACTATTGTGCTGGCTTTTTGTATTTTTGGATCTTTTTATTTAGCCGTGCACCATTTTCCGTACGGGCATACTTATTGGTTTATACTGTTTTTGCAGTTGTATGCTGTTGGAATTTGTCAGCTGTACCAGCGGATCAACTATTCATTTATAAGGTGACTTTGTACATTTTGTGATGCTTTCAGTGGATTATTAACTCAACGGAAGGTGTGTCTTATGAATATATTGGTGTTTCAACTCTGCTCGACGTTTTTTTGCCGATCAACAGCTGTTTTGGTGTTCAGCATAATTGTAGAGCCGTTTGGTTTATCTACGGTCGTGCCTTTTCCATTGGTCATTCATGCTTATTGAATTGATTGCAGAGTCTTTATTTGCATACTCTTTGATGTGAGTATGCTAATTTTAACATTACTATCATTTCCAGCCACAATACACTTTGGAAATCGGTTATTTTTCCACAGTCCACCCAGTCGAACATTTTTTTAATGCTTGACGTCATCACGCACGTTGCTTGCGGAGTTACAAAAGGTCCGAAGGCTGTTTCCATTATGGCTGACTGTTTTTGCAACAGTGTGGTTTTGTATCAGTTTCACGGCAGGGAACTGCACGGATTCACGTCCATCTTGCATCAAGTATTAGCGGTTTGTATAGTACCGCTTTTTGGTTAGACTGACGATCGTAAAAGCTTTTTTTAAGTTATATGGAGCTTTCATATGTTTGTTTGGAGCTAT
Organism: Protopterus annectens; assembly: GCF_019279795.1. Taxonomy (NCBI): domain Eukaryota; kingdom Metazoa; phylum Chordata; order Ceratodontiformes; family Protopteridae; genus Protopterus; species Protopterus annectens. The sequence continues at coordinate 643,709,063 of NC_056730.1, read as the reverse complement.
TACTTTAGCATTTATGACAAATTGACAGTTTGTCCCATCAGTTTGATGGATTGTATGTTTTACAGCATTTTAGGAACTGTGCGATTATCATCAGTTTTCTGAATGTTTGCATTTTTCTAACATCATTTTTGATTTGTGTCCAGTATACATGGTTTACACTGTTTGTTTGGCTATAAGGAATGTTGTTTTTGAACTGTATCTGAATTATCAAACAGGCCCTTTTATGCCATATATATATAGTATTAATATTGTTTTGCTATTTTTTGTAGTGTTTAGCTTGTAGGTGAGCTATATTTGTGTATAGATTTAACAGGTATTTCTTTTGGGCCATCATGGATCTGATCAAAATATTGGAAGGCTCATCGGCTGATAAGGAGGATGTTAGAATTTTTGATAATTAATCAGAAATTGGAATGTGGGGCGTCTGACAATTGCTGTATGGAGGCCTTTGAACAATTGGTATTGGCTATGAAAGGGCTACAATCCAAAACAGTTTTGGGCATATAGTTCTAATAAGTTTTGTCCCAGAGGGCTTAGGATACCGTTACAGCCTTTTGTTAAATGACCTGATGACCAATTGATGTCAGAATGGAATGTGGCTTTGCAGGAAGCCTCTATGATGTTTGTCAATGTTCTGTATGCTTTTTAAGAGAGACAAACACTAGTGTACTGACTAAGCGGGTTGGTCAGTTATGTGAAAAGGTCAAAAAACATGAAGGTGATTCATTATACAAAGGGCAGTATGCACAGCTCACCAAACAGTTAACTGATTTGGAAAAAGATCTAAAAACACATATAGTCAAGACGTTCTCTAGGGTTTCTAGGGATTGCAGACAAGGTCAACCATTTATTATTCAGAAAAATGTGAAATTTTATGATACTAGACCATCCCCCCCGGGTACTCCCTAGAAGAAAAAGAAAGAAATCTATTCTTAAGAGAAGTGGGTCTGGTCTGGGAACCTCAGGTACATCGGGTGAGGAATTTTCATCTAGTGCTGATACTGATTGGGGTACACCCAATACGTCACCTTTACCCAAAAAGAGGAGTGAGGGTATCCCTTTAGGTGATCTGGGAGGGGGGGGTCATAAACATCACAGGCGTGGATCAAACATTGGAGAGACTGCTTCATTTGATGACTACACAGATGTTACTTAGTGTATTGAACATTTCATCTTATGTTTTGTCTTCGGATGAAATTGATTTGTTGAAATAAAGGTTTAAATTTCATACCCAGTCATTTGGTTGGTGAGGAAATTTTTGCACAGGATGTCATTTATTTTTTTAGGTTATTAAATCTTAGGTTGTTTTTCAAAATCAATTGAAAGGTAACAGTAATTTTGATTCTGGTATGTAGTTTTAAAGCATCCATATTTATGCCACCTCCCAACAGAATGTTATGGTGTTCCAGGATTTAGTGTTAAAGGACCTACATGCCAATTATGGGTCACAGTTCAATATTTTTCCACACAACCTTACTTTCTCAGAAAGGGCAGCATTGGACAAATTGAGCAAAAATAAGGAAATAGTGGTGAGCCCAGCTGACAAAGGGGAAGCGGTGGTAGTGTGGGACTGGCAAATGTATCAGCAGGAGGCACATATCCGGCTAATGGATCAAGGGACTTATCAAAGGATGTTTTTGGACCCTACACCGGTTTTGAAAAAAACGATAAATGACTTTTTGGAACTTGCCAAGGAGGAAGGTATCATAAGTAAGGAAATTAAATTGCAGTTTATGGTTAAAGAACCGGCTAAGCTATTATATATATTTGCTACCTAAAACGCACAAGAATTTGCAAAAATCTCCTGGTAGACCAATAGTGTCCGGGATAGGGTCTTTAACGGAGCCACTTTCGGCTTTTTTGACTCAATATTTAAAGCCCCTTTTGATCCATGTTAGGTCGAGAATACAAGACACTAAGGAATTTTTAAATATTATTCAGGACACCCAAATAGAACTGGGCTGCTACATGTGCACCTTGGAAGTCAGGTTCCTCTGCACTAATATACCACATTGGGCAGGTCTACAAGCCTTGGAATATTGGCCAGTTAGATCTGCTCTATATAGTCCAGGCTTTAACAATTTATTAATTTGTCTAGCTGAGTACATGTTGACAAAAACGTGTTTTGTTTCCAGGATGAATGTTACCTACAACTTAGGGGTACAACGATGGGACCGTCTTTCGCTCCCATTTATGCTGAGCTATTCATGGGTTTTGTGAAAGATCATTTGATTTATGACCCTATGCTTAACATATATCTTGAATCTATGGATATATGGCGTAGATACCTTGATGATTGTTGGCTGGTGTGGTGGTCTGAGGTTGAATATTTACATGAGTTTGTTGGATATTTGACAACAAATGGGGATTATATTTTACAGTTGATTATAGTACAACCCAGACCATGTTTTTGGATGTTGATATACAGGTCCAGGATGATGGGACCATGTTGACTGAGGTACATAGGAAGCATCCAGAGATCAATACTCTGTTACATTCGAAAAGTTGTCATCCTAAGGATGTGATTCGTAATATTCCCAAGTCCCAATACATGAGGGTACGACGTATATGTTCATCTAATTGAGGTGTTTTCCATACATAGTAAACAATTGTCGGATAGATTTTTAAACAGGGGTTATGACAGGAAACAAATTTTGGATATTGGTAATAGTGCCCAAATGTGGGATCGTAATTTGTTGTTACAGTATCAGAGACAGGAATCTAAAAATAATAGCCAACTGAGGCTAGTGACTCAGTATGGTAATAACACATACATACTGATTAATACTATCAATAAATATTGGCATATTTTGACTTTGGATGAAAGCCTGAGTAATGTGGTCCCCCCAAAGTGTCTGTTCTCTTATAGAAGAGGTAAAACTATAGGGGGTGGCTGAATCATTATAAACGGGTAACTCATGGTGTGACCAATAGTCAACAAAGTACTTTTGATGGGGGACTAGTCAGAGGTTGTCATCCTTGTAATTATTGTAGTTTTTGTAAACCTATTAATACCACCAAGGAATTCAGTTCCAAGAATGTTTCGAGTTTTTGATGTACGCATACAGGGCAACTGTATTTCACAGTGGGTTATTTATTTGGTGACCAGCAATTGTCAGGCATTCCATGTGGGACAAACCTCACGCCTGTTGAAATTATGCATTTTTGAGCATTTAAGTGACATATGGTGTGCTAGACAAAATAATGCCCTTTACAAACATACATTATAACATGATTCAGCTCGATTTCAATTCACTGTGATTGATGGTATTAAGTTTCAGGATGTGGATAAAGTTGGTTGGCATGATATTCTTAATAGGAAAGAAAGGAAGTGGATAATTATGTTAGGTGCTCTTTTTTCACCAGGGCTAAATGAACATCTGTCATTGGATAATTGTATCAGACTCTCCTTATAAATTATGTTGTTGGAGTCACTGGAATTTTATTACACACTGATGAAGGCTTGCTAGCCAAAACCAGTCTGTCTGCCTTGTGTCATCATGATATTATAATAAATATAGGATTTTGGATGCTGACTGTTGTGCTGGCTTTTTGTATTTTTGTATCTTTTTATTTAGCCGTGCACAATTTTCTGTACGGGCATACTTATTGGTTTATAGAGTTAATAATAGCTCCCAGCTTGCAATCATCTGCGAACTTTGTTAGCCAGAATCCCTTCGTGTTGGCCTGTACTTCAGATAAGTAGATAACAAACAGGAGAGGACCCAGGACCGAACCCTGTGGGACTCCACTCGTGACTAGTTGGCAGTCTGACTTGGAGTCAGCTACTTTCACATTGTGCGTTCAATCTGTGAGCCAGTTTGCAACCCACCTAGTGATATAGGGGTTGATGCCAAGCTTAGTGAGTTTTTCTATGATTCCTGAGTGGGGAATGGTATGAAATGTCTTGGCCAGATCAAGGTAGGCTGTATGAACCACCTTGCCTTAATCCACAGCTCTGGTGACTGACTCAAAGAAGTCGACCAAGTTGAGCAGGCATGATCTACCCTTCACAAAACCAAACTCTGTGGGATCCAGAGTTTGGAGATTCCCTGTATCATTGTTTATTAGGTCCATGATGATGCGTTCCATAGCTTTGCATATCATACTCATCAGGCTAATAGGGCGATAGTTTCCACTGTCCGTAATCGCTCCTCCTTTGTGGAGAGGGATGACTGTAGCAGTGCGGCATTCGGTAGGGACAAAGCCTGAGGTGAGGCTGTAATTGAACAGGGCACACAGGTGAGGTGCCAGTTCACTCTGTAGTTCATGTAGAACACAACCAGGGATCTGGCCAGGTCCCATAGAAGCTGTATTCTTGGCTTTGGACAGTGCTGTTTTAACCCATGCAGCAGTAATACTGGGTGCCTGGCAATCTACTGATATTGTGATTGGCCCTTTGGGGGGGGGGGGTTGGCACTGAATCTGTCGGCCAGTATACTGGCAATATCTGTTTGCTTGGTATAGGAGGTACCATTGTGCAGTAGCTCAGGGCAAATCTGGGTATTGCCATGGAGATTCTTTACGTAACCATAGAAGGCTTTGTGGTTCTCTTTACTATCTGCTGCAATTCTTTTTCATAGCTAGCTTTAGAGGTTTTGATGAGGGATCTCAACTTTTTGTTGAGGCTGATAAGGGAGTTTTTCCAGTGTTGGGACTTCACCTTATTCCACATCAGTTTTCTCCTTCTGTTGTAGAGTTTGTTTATGGCAGGAGACCACCAGATTGGCTTGCTTTTTTGAAGGAGAGCGTCTTGGTTTTTTTGGGTATGGTGAGATCCATGCATTTGTGTATGTATTCATACAGTGCATTGGTGTGTGATTCTGCAGTCACGCAACTATTCTCCATTTGCATGGGTGCCGTGAAGTTAGCCACCTCTGTTTTTAGGAGCCCAAAGTTGGCTTTGGAGAAGGTTTTCATGGTGGTTACCTTTGTGTGGGGGGTGTGGATTTCCAGGGTGATTAGTTTGTGGTCGGGTCTAACCAGGGAGGAGCTGACTATTGGTGTAGAACAACGGTCACCCATGTTAGTAATGACCAGATCAAGGATGTTGCTACCTCTAGTGACAGTAAGAACGAGCTGGTCCAGGACATTGGAATTAATGAACTCCAGGAAACGTTGGGCAAGTGTATTGGTACATGAGTAGTTTACCCAGTTATTGGAGGGGTAGTTAAAGTCGCCTAGTAATAGAGTGTTAGGTTGGACCCTAATATTCTCCAAGGTGCTTAGGAACATGGAGTGCAAGTCTTGGGACATGGTTGGGGACTTGTAGCAGTCTACGACCTGAATCGGTGTGTTACCCAATGTTAACTGCACCTGAAGTATCTCTGATGCGTTATGTTGGGCTACCAGTCTGAGGTGTGCGCATCCTTTATGAATATGGAAACACCACCGCCTTTGGAGCTTTGGTCCAAGTTCTGGGGCTGAAAGGTGTGAATTAGTTATAGCCTGGTAGTGCAGGGGTGCTTTCTGCTGCCTTGAACCAGGTCTCTGTTACAGCACAAATGTCGATGATCTCCATTTTAAGGAGTGCTTCAAGCGAGTGCATTTCGAGATTTAGACTTCTAGCATTGAGCAGCATAACCCTCAGATTGCATTTGTTTGTAGCTGTTATAGTGGTAATTTGGTCTTTGGAACACCGCCTGAAAAAGGCACTATAGGGATGGCAAGAGCCTTGGCCAGAATCTGGAAGTCCAGGGGTGACAGATGCAGACCATCTCTGGCAAAACATCCATGTCTGTCAATCATGTCATCCCAGGCAGACAGATACTGGATCCCCTTAGAATGACACCAGAAACTTAGCCAGTTGTTGAAATCCGTCATTTTCTGCTTGTACTGTCTTATCATTCTGGGTGATGGTAGGATGCAGCTCAGGGCTAGGGTCATAACACCTGGGCTACATAATCCGAGAGCTCCTCCATGTCTCTTTATGTAGTCCAGGGAGGTACGTCTCAGGTCATTCACACCCACATGTACAATGACAGAGTCATATTTGCACCTGTTATTGATGGACCTGAGTGCGTGCGTTGTGGCGGATCCTGGCACCTGACAAGCATCTGATTGAAGCTTTCTCCTTATTCAACCTAGTGAGTGGGACATCAGTGTGCCTCACTATTGAGTCACCTGTGACTAGTGTATTGGGCATGCTATTTTGCCTTAGGGGCTTTGGTAGTCTTGGCTAGAGAGTGTGTGTGGCTTCCAATTTGGATATATAAGTGCATCTCTCGCAAGTCTGAGTGTTGGAAGGTAAGAGGAGAGGGTTGTCGGTGTACATGAGGCAGTTGCTACATTGCCTCAGGAAGCCCAAGTTCACCAGGTTAATGGGAGAAAGCACAGGGAACTGACCTTTAGACGTGCCTGGAGGGGTGGGCATTGATAAGTACTGGATCTGTTTCCTTGTAGAAAGTTTAGTGCTAGTAGCACTTTTGTGTGCTACAATAATTGCTACAAGAAGTCTGGTAAAGTGCTAAACTATTAAGCTAGTATAAGTGCAGGAGAGGAGAGAACTAGTAGATTTAACGGAAAAATTGAAGAGCAGACTCTGGCACCGTTCAGAAGCCTACAAACAGTCCTGGATACAAGTCTGTATCCGGACTAGACTAGTTACAGGAAAGGTGGGAAACAAGCGCAAACACGGGCTTTTAAACTGGAAAGTTGAGAGAGATGGAAAAACTATCGTAATGGCCAATTAACTACAATGTCTGGGTCAGGAATCACTCCTCTTGTGGTAGATAGGTTACCTAGTGCTTACCACTCACACTGATGAGCTAGAAGACTTCCCTCCAACACAGAAAGGCTTGGGGGGCACAGAAGCTTACATACAGTCTTGGACACAGCAAATCTTTATCTGGACTAGACTAGTTACAGGAAAGGGGAGAAACAAGTGCAAACACAGGCTTTTAAGCCAGAAAGTTGAAAGAGATGGAAGAAACTGCCCAAAAGGCCAATAAACCACAATATCTGGGCCAGAAACCACTCCTCTTGTGGTAGATAGGCTACCTAGAGCTTACCACTCCCTCTGAAAAGCTAGAAGGCTTCCCTCCAACACAGAAAAGCTTGTTTGGAACCTCCATGGCTGAAGTTTGTTCCGAATTGGTACTTAATGGTACCAATTACACTGATCCTGCTTATTGTTCCCCCAAAGGTCCTGTCAACTTCCCCGATACTTGTCCCACACCTCGTATCTCCATAGATCAAGTGTTAAAGGCCCTATCCAAGGCAAAGAACACAGCTTTCATGGGACCTGATAGTATCCCAGGCTGTATTCTTCCCCATCTCCAGCAAGGACTAGCTTCGCCGTTGAGCACCCTGTTCAACCACAGCCTAATTACAGACTTCATTCCAGCAGAATGGAGGACCGCCATTGTCATCCCCTTGCACAAAGGTGGTGCCACTACTCATCTGGGAAACTATCGCCCCATTAGCTTGACAAGTCTGATCTGTAAAGCCATGGAGCTTATTTTTATGGATCTCCTAAATAAGGACATAGGCAATCTCCAAGCACTTGACCCCACCCAGTTCGGATTCGTCAGGGGCATATCTTGCCTATTGAACCTGGTTGACTTCTTTGAGACTGTCACCAAGGCCCTGGATGAGGGAAAGCCAGTACATACAGCTTACCTTGACCTGGCCAAGGCTTTTGACACAATCACCCACTCTGACATCATCGAAAAGGTAACGCAACTTGGTGTTAATCCCTATCTTGACAGATGGGTGGCCATTTGGCGTACAGATAGGACCCACAAGGTCAAGAAGGTGCCACCACCTCTGACAGCAGACCTGTCACTAGTGGTGTTACCCAGGAATCTGTCCTGGGACCCCTACTGTTTCTCTTTGCCTGGACCTCTGAGAAGTAGATGCCAAAAGGCCTGTGGCTGACCAAGTTTGCGGATGACTGTAAGTTGGGTGCTGTCACTGACTCCCCAAATGATGTTAACGTACTGCAAGAGGGTCTCTCGGCTACAAAAAATGTATTATCATAGCATTCAGCAAAAACACTGTCCCTACTGATTACCACATCAACGGCAACCCCCTAAGCACACAACCTGTGGTGAGAGACCTGGGTACTCAGGTTGACAACAATCTCACATTCAACCATCATGTGGCGGTGGTTCATTTCATAAGTAAAGGGATTGCATTCAGAAAAAAAGGAGGTTATTACCTCTCTGTACTCCTCCTTCATTAGACCTATAATTGAGTATAATGCCCCATTTGGTGTGTACTTCTCCAAACACCTGCACCAACTGGAAAGGCCACAGAAATACCTCACAATGAGAATCCATGGCCTTCAACACTGGTCTTATGTGGACAGGCTCAAGTCACTATCACACTACTCAGTATCATACAGATTGCCCAGAGGTGATCTGTGTCTTGCCTACAAGGCAATATCGGACCATGCCATACTAAAGAGCTCCATATCCATAAGTCTAACTCATCGTGTATTACTCACATTACCCGCTTGATAGGCCTAAATCCAATATGTGACATCATCAAAACCTGCTGGAGGGACAGGTTTGTCTCTCAGAGGCTGCCCCTTCTCTGGAACAGACGTACGATATATTTCAAACAGAATAACTCGCTGATCCTTAAGCAAAACCTTGAGTGGATGGGAAACAACAAATTTGTCCCAGGGGTTCCACCTTTATCCCTCATTGACAGGGATGACAGGTGCTGACTGAGGTTTCTTTTCTGGGGATAAACTCTCTGCTTGGCTTGTAAGGGCCCCAGGGCCATTAGCCTAGTAACCTCCTATGATCCTATGACATCACTTTTCTGACACTAGAAGAAAAGAAGTCATCAAAAGAAATTTTGTCATTATCACAACAAACTTGGATGTGTATTGACAAGTCTGTTTCCTTTCCTTGAATCTAGCCTGGTGTCTCAGGTCTTGCGTATCATTCACTATTATAGAAATTGCATTGTAGCAGAAGGAAAATTCCTTGACTTTTTTATCTTTGGTACATTTAACAAGGGGAAACAGCAAGCCTGGAGAGCCAACCTACTTTCTAAATATCCAACAGGAAATGTCTTTTAAAGACAAAAGCCACTCATACTTAGGAATAAGAACAGCACTCTGATTATAATGCAAGGGAGACAGAAAAATATTTTACATTTTAACTGTTTAATTTAGTCTGGCATTAGCCCCTGGTTTCGGATAGCCTTTGACATTTTGTCTTTATATCACATTTTATAACCTAATAATACAAATGTCTCTAAGCCAATGACCATGTGTTTTGATTTTACACTTTTACACAGCATTAATATGGGATCCTAAACCTGAACTTCTTGGCAAGTGGAAAAAAGTTTTTTTTTTTCTGCAGAAGTTGTACTTAAGTTAAAGGCCTTGCTAAATTTCCACATTGCTCTAAAAATAAAGCATCAGATTGCATTTTAGTTCAGTTTATTTCCTCAGGTTTTGCAGTACCTCAATAAATTAGTATGTATGTAAGGATGTATGTTAACCAGTTTAAGACCACTGGGGCTATGCCCTACTTTCAGGGGAAACCTGAGGTGGTACTTGAAATGACTAGGAAAAATTTGGCTAGGGCACCCGTGAAGTTCCCCTACTCTTGAATTGTTGCAATGTGTGTTTACAATAATATAGAGTTTGAAGCTGTATCTAGCAGAGAGAGGAGTATTTTGTGGGTCTATATTAGATCACCGAATGCTTAAAAAAGCGAATGGTGATTAAGCGAAAGCTTGCAATTTCGAACTGTCAGAACAGTGATTTTTTTTCCTAGGGAAAAAAATCGCTGTTCCAACCAATAAATAAATAAATAAATAAATCATTTTAAACATTACATTGTGGGGGGCTTCACCCCCCTACTTAAATATACCAACTCCGAGACCGCACTACAGTGCTGAAAACGGCAAAGTAATGAAGCTGCCAAGTGAATACTTTCCCAGGGAAAGAATTCTCTTAAAAGCCGCTTCGATATTTTTGCCGTTTCAGGCTTTTGAGTTCGACCAAGACGCATTCGAAAGAATGCATCTTCGGTCTTCTACTAGGGAACCTATTTTGTAATTTAAAAATGGAGGTTTGGGTTTAATGAATTCAGTTGTTTCTTTGGTGTCATTACGTTTCTTTTTGGATACTCAAAAACTAAGAATAATTTATCCATGGGCCCTGATGACATACCAGGTTGCCTGATTATCAGTGTCAAATATGGCCTTTCTGAACTCCTACTTAACCTCCTTAATTTAAGCCTGTCCACTGGTTACATTCCTGAGGCCTGCAAAATGGCCATTGTAATGCCATTACACAAGGGTGGTCAACCACAGACCTTGGTAACTAACTATAAACCCGTTATTGTCACTAGCTTCGTATGTAAAGTTATGGAGCACATTATCTCAGACCTCATTAATCTGACATTGAAAAGCATTGAAATTCTCTTATACCTGAACCCTCATCAGTTCAACTTTGTCAAAGGAGATTAATGCCTATTTAAGCTAGTTCATTTCTTTGTAAAGGTAAAGGCAGTTGATAGCAGTTATGCAGTTCATACAGCATGTATAGACCTGGCCAAGGCCTTTGATACTATTCCCATGCAAGCATTATTGTGAGACTTGTAAATCTGAGTATAAATCCGTATATTGTGTAGTGGATAGCTAGCTGGTTGTCTGACAGGACCTAAGTGGCTACAGTCGCCACTTTTGAAAGCAAAAAAGCTTCAAGTGGTGAACCACAGGGCTCAGTTTTGTGCCCTTTCCTATTTGGCTTTTATTTCGCAAAACCTCAGGGTAGCACCACTGGCCTACAGTTAACCAAGTTTGCAGATGACTATAAACTGGGTATTTTTATTCGATCTTCATCTGACTCACAGTTGTTCCAACATTGGTTGAACCATGTTAACAAATGGTGCAAAGATAATGGTCACAAATTAAATGTAAAAAAAAAAAAAAAAAGCGTAGTTTATTTTGGTAAACTAAACAGTTTCACATACCATACAGGAGACACACCCCTCAAATTTGGCACTGTTGTAGGGGATTTAGGTAATCTTGTAGTTAATCCCTTATCATTTGACCAGCATGTCTCCACAGTAGTTCAGAAAGTCTTTTATCTGACTCATCTAATTTCTAAAAGCATCACTACTAGATCCAAAGAAGTCTTAATTCCTCTTTACTCGTATCTTATCAGATATACCTTTTGGCCTGCATTTGTCTAAACATTTCGCACAACTTGAAGGACCTCATAATTATAAAAAGATCAGTTGCCTGAAAAATCTTAGTTATCAAGGGAGACTGTCGGCTCTTTCTCTGTAGTCAGCCTCTTTACATATTGCTCTGAGGATATCTGTGCCTAGCCTTCCACGCCATGAAAGTCAACCCTGTTTGACCTCTTGGTCCTTCGCAGAACTAATAGGTTGATAGGTTCATAGGAGAATACAAGAATAACTGCCTTGATAGGCCATTTTAAGCCCAGCCAGTAACCTGTGGTCAGAATAAAGCCCCATTCCATGCGTCTCTGAGGTGAAGATCTTAACCATTCTACCAAACACAACCCCTAAAAGACAAGTGCCACGAGGATTGACCCCATAACTTTGTGTAGTGTCATTCTCCTAAACTGTGAATTAGCAAGGTGAACCAAAGATATGATTGGGGTTGAGGCAGAGGTTATAGCAATTATTCTCAGAACACACACAAAGCACCCACACCAACCTCTCATTAGATACAACATGATCCAGATGGCAGCAGATGATGACCTACAGCCAGTATATGGTATATAAAAAAAAAAAAAAAAAAATCTCCTGCAGACCCATACAAAATGTTGGCATGAGCTAGGATATGTGGGATATGATGTTGCAGTTCTCACTATCAAGAGGTTCCAGAATGTGCTGACATCCAAAACTTGCCAGCTACACAGCTTGCTCCTTGCGTATTCAAAATACTTAGTTAAAGGAACTAAACCTTCATTAGCAGATAAAAAAAATTGGGATACAACTCTATCTTGATAATGTACTCCTTAGTTCTGCAAAAAACTTTCACTACTTGTCAGAGTAACACCTTTGCCACCTTCAGGGTCTCCCTGGATAATTGGGGTGGGCAGCCTCAAATTATCTCCCAGTCTATCTTTTTTGCCTTCCATAAAGCTAAAGCTAACTTTGGAATACAGATTTCTGGGTTGGTGTTTATAGGCAAGTACTAGGCAGTAGGTTAAATATAGTGACTTTTGAAAAAATGTGTTTAAGAGAATGAAAACTAAAATAATGAGATTGTTGTGTATCAAAGAGAACATTTGAATATGAATTTGAATGTTTAAACAACCACAAAACAAAATACAAAATAATATACAAACAACAAGGCTATAGATGCAGAAGAGATTTTTATTAAATACTTTTCTAGCTCTCTGTCTCCAAGGCTTCATAGAGTAAAACAGTAAAAAAAATCATCATTTGAATATCTTGTATACTTTAAAAAATCAATCAAAAATTAAGCAATAAATAAATTTAATTCAAAAACTTCTAATTAACTCTTAAAGTGCGTACTATTAATTAAAAAAAAATTCATTCATTATAACATACATTTCCAATTACATTCAACGTTTAAATCCTTGGGTATCAAAATATATTTTAAAATGTAAACAGTTTCTTGTATAACAGTTTATCTTTTAATAAATTTTCTTCCCCAAATTTTATAATCACCTGCTCTAAAACAGTACCTTGCAATAAAAGAGCATTACTATCATGGTATTGTTTAAAATGTGCAGCAACTATACTTTCAGTTTTTTGTTTTATATCTCTTGTATGTTCTTGCAATCTACATTTAAAAGCTCTTTTACTGTCTCCAGTGTAAAATAAGTTACACGGACACCTAAGGGCGCAAATAATGCCCTCAGTATTGCAAGTAAAGGTTTTGGTAAAAAAAAGGGAAGATTGTTAATCCTGTCAAAAGATTGGAATACATTCGTACAACTGCAACACTTGTGACATAAAAACCTACCCACCATAGAAATATTTAGAAAATAATCTACATATAAGGTTAGAAAAACAAAACGACTATGTACTGATATGTCTCCTATACTACACCCTCCTCTTGTAAGATATCAAGGAGTTAATATTAATTAAATAACACAATTCTCTATTTTTTACCAAAAAAGACCAATAATATTTAAGTAGATTAATCACTACATCTGAAAAAACATTATAAATAGTAACAAAATAAATATCTTTTTTTAGATTTATTTTCCATCTTATTAGTATAGGTCATATTGCAATTTCATGAGGTTGAATAGATACATGCTCATGTTCTTTTCCTTCTGTAACTTTACTATAAGCCTCTCACTACATTACTATCATAACTTAGTGGGAGTGGTAAGCACTAGGAAGCCTGTCTACCATGAGAGGAGAGGTTCTTGGCCCAGAAATTGTAGTTTATTGACCATTTGGACAGTTTGTCCGTCTCTTTCAACTTTCTGGTTTAAAAGACCACATCTGCACTTGTTTCCCATCTTTCCAGTAACTAACCTACTGGGTAGCACTAGAAAGCCTTAAACTGATACAAGCCTTCTATCTTAGAAGAGAGACTTTGGAGTGATTAAGTATCAGTTTTCTGTACTTTCTTGCTGTACTTAACTGTTTTCCGCCTAAATGCAGATTTTCCAGCATTTATTGTGATTTAAAAGCTTGTTTTTTTCACATATTGTACTTAGACTGCCCGCACTTTTAAAAAGTAGTTTTTTGTTTAAATAATTTAGCTGTTTTAGGCTACACACTAAAGTGCGATAGTCTTTTATGATCGGTTGTAGTTATGTTAAGTGTATTTTCTTACTGTTTTTGCCTTATCTTTAAAAAAAAAAAAAAACAAACAAAAAAAAAATTCCTTGTTTCCCGCCTTTCTAAGCTAGTATAGTCCAGTTTTCAGGCTAGTGCTGAATTCAGGGCTGTGATACTAGTTTCTGTGTTTGCCCATACCTTACTTGGATAGAAGGAAGTTTCTCTGTTCACCTGTGAGAGAGGGGAGCATTGAGCAACCCATCTGTCCATGGAGGAGTGGTTCCAGCCCAGACATTAGTAGTTTATTGGCCATTTTGGGCTAATTTCTATCTCTTTCATTTCCCTAGTATAAAAATCGCGTTTGCACGGTTTTGCGCATGGGGCAGCGCCGGTTAGGTACGGTTAAATTATTCCCTGCTTCACTAAGTCTCCTCTTCAGTTTTTCACTTGAAACTAGTCTAACTCTCAACTTTAGCACTCAAGCATCCTACAGCCCAGCACTTGCTCAGACCTAATAACAAGCACTAATATACCCTGACACTGATTGCCCAGCAGGGCAAGGCTCTTTATTCACCCTTCACCAATCAAGCGACTAAGCAGCTCTCACCCTACTATTCAGGCATGACCAAAGGGCAATTTCAGGTGTACTCTCCAGTTCAGCTGGTGAATCTGAGTATCCTGAAGCAATGTTACAACTGCCTCATGAACACAGACAACCCTCTCCTCCTACCACAAAACACTAACATATGCGAGAGATGCAATTATACGGCCAAACTGGAAGCTAAGCTGTCTCCACACAAGACTGAAACAGACAGTCAAGAAGAGAAGGTTAACACTTGCACCACACCTCCAGCCGTAGCACTGGCAATAAATATACATAAATACACAAAATCATACTAGGAGGCTCTAAATAAAAACCTGAAAAAGCATCAGAGACCTCCAAAGCAGACATCCAAACAACCTGCACCTCCTCCAGTCACAAACCAGATAACACATAAAACACAAAATCAGTTTGCCGCACAATCCCAGCCCTTAAGGCAAAATAACATACCTAACACACTAGTAATAGGTGATTCTGTAGTCAGGCACACTGACGTCCCACTCACTAGGCTGGACAAGCAGAAGGTTACTGTTAGCTGCCTGTCAGGAGCCAGAATCCGCCACATAACACAAGCACTCAGGTCACTTCAGAACAAGTACAAATATGACTCATTGTTCATGTTGGTGTGAATGACCTGAGACGTACCTCCCTGGACTACATGAAAAGAGACATGGAAGAGCTCTCTGATCATGTAGCCCAGGCTGGTATGACCCTGACCCTGAGTAGCATCCTGCCCTCACCAAGAATGATACCTCAGTATAAAGAAAAAATGATCAATTTCAACAATTGGCTAAGCTTCTGGTGTCATTCAAAGGGGATCCAGTGTCTGTCAGCCTGAGATGACATGCTCGACAAGCCTCGTTGCTTCACAAGCGACTGCTTGCACCTGTCACCGCTAGGCTTTCGAATACTGGCCAAGGCTCTTGCTGCCCCCATAGTGCCTTTTTTAGGCAAGGCTCAAAAGTCAAACCCACCTACGTAAACAGCACAATTAACAAAAAACTGAGGGTTATGCTACTCAACGCTTGGAGTTTAAATCTCAAAATGCATGCACTCGAAGCACTCCTCTGTATGGAGAATGCCGACATCTGTGCAGTAACTGAAACCTGGTTCAAGGCTCCAGAGAGCACCCCAGCACTACCGGGCTACAATTCATACCACACGTTTTGGCCACAGAACACGGACCAAAACACAAAAGGAGGGGGAGTATCCGGGATACCTACACCTCCAGGTTAGTGGCGCAGCATGATACCTCTGAGATCATCCATGTGCAACTAACATCGGGCAAATCTGCAATGCAAATTGTGGCCTGCTACAGATCACCCTCCATGACCCAGGACCACCACTCCACCTTTCTGGAGACACTGGAAAACATGAAGGTCTTACCGAACACCCTGATATTGGGCGATTTCAATTACCCTACCATTCACTGGGAAAACTACTCGACTACAAACTCCCAGGCCCAGCGCTACCTGGAATTCATCAACTCAAACACCCTGGATCAGCTGGTAAACTCCCCTACCAGAGGTGAAAATATATTGGACCTGGTCATCACCAACATGGGCGACAGGTGTTCCACATCGGAGGTCAACCTGTCACTGGTTAGATCAGACCATAAACTAATCACTCTGGATGTCCACACTCCACCACCACCCCCAACTAAGGAAACCACAGTAAAAAACTTTTCTAAAGCAGACTTCACCTTACTTAAGACAGAGGTGGTAAGTTTCACAGCTTCCACGCTAAACGATAACGCTGCCCAAGATGCAGAAACCTTTACAAATGCACTCTATGAACACCTACAAGGATGCATGGATCGTGCCATCCCTAGCAAAACCAAGAATCACTCCTCTAAGAGAAGGAAACCAGTTTGGTGGACCCCTGCCATAAACAGGCTATACAATAGAATGAGGAAACTAGTTCAGAAAATAAGCAAATCCCAAGAAGGAAAGATCCCTGATCAGTATCAGTAAGAAACTAAGGTCCCTCATGAAATCATCCAAGGCTAACTTCAAAAGAAAAATAGCCAGGGATTCAAAAGATAACCACAAAGCCTTCTTTAGCTGTGTTAAGAATCTAAGTGGCAACTCACAGATATGCAATGAAATAGTGTAAAATAGCACAAAATATACTAAATCTACTGATATTGCCAACATCCTGGCAGATAGATTCAGTGCAAACTTCACCCCCCTCTCACCTCCAAAAGGACCCACAACAATACCGGAAAAGTATAGTGTCCCAAAATCACAGATGCACAGGTGAAAACAGCCCTTTCAAAAGCCAAAAACACAGCGTCAGTGGGACCAGATGGTGTCCCAGGCTGTGTCTTGCACGAACTGCAGAACAAACTAACCCCCCACCTAAACACGCTGTTCAACCTCAGCCTCTCCACAGGCTACATGCCCATAGAATGGCGCACAACAACGGTTATTCCTCTCCACAAAGGAGGGGCCATAGCTGACCCTGGTAACGATCGCCCCATAAGCCTGACAAGCCTAGTCTGCAAGGCTATGGAGTGTTATCATCATGGAACTCCTTAACAAAGACATTGGGAACCTCCAAACACTTGACCCGACCTGGTTCAGCTTTAAGGGCAAATCATGCCTACTGAACCTGGTTGACTTCTTCGAGACAGTCACCAAGGCCATAGACTAGGGAAAGGTGGCTCACACAGCCTACCTTGACCTCGCCAAGGCTTTCAACATCATTCTCCACTCTGGTATTACAGAAAAACACACCAGACTGAACATAAACCCCTACGCCAACCCCTGGGTTGCCAACTCGTTTACAGACAGAACTCACACGGTAAGAATAGTGGGCTCCAGGTCTGACTCTAAACCAGTCGCAAGTGGTGTCCCACAAGGCTTGGCCCTGGGACCCCTACTGTTCGGCATATACTTCTCAGAAGGTACAGGCAGACACAGGAGGACTATGACTAACCAAGTTTGCCGATGACTGCAAACTGGGAGCCATAATTGACTCTCCGGCTGACACGGACATCCTCCAAAAGGACCTTACTGAGACAAATAGCTGGTGTCAAAGTCATGGCCTCAAGCTAAATGCCAAAAAATGCATAGTCATCCCGTTTGGGAAAAACAAAACATCCACGAATTACCACATAGGTGGCAGCCTCCTTAATACAGAAGAGGTAATAAGAGATCTGGGGACCCAGGTAGATAGTAATCTCTTCTTTGACAATCATATTGCCAAAGTAGTTAGGAAATCCTTCTATGTGGCCCATCTAATTACTAAAGGGTTCACATCTAAAAATAAAGAGGTTACAGTGCCCCTCTACTCGTCATTCATTAGACCCATCATAGAGTACAATGCCCCATATGTGATGTACCTCATAAGACACTTCCAACAGCTGGAAAGACCACAAAAATACCTCACCAAGAGGATTAACTGGCCTCAAACGTATGTCCTATGCAGCCCGACTGAAAGAACTCCGGCTGTACTCAGTGGCATATCACTTACTCAGAGGTGATCTCTGCCTGACTTACAAAGCCATGTCCAACTCAGAATTGATGGACTTGCTCCACCTAAAGAAATCTAAGTCACTGTGAGCCACGCGCTCTAGTGAGCTAAACCTCGCCACAACAATAAATAGAACATGCTGGAGGGATAGATTCCTGTCAGAGACTCCCCATGCTTTGAAACAAAATTCCAAACTACATTAGGCAGAGCCCCTCACTAACACTCTTCAAGAGAAACCTTGACGAGTGGATGGGTAACAGAAAATACACCCCTGGGATCACTTAACTGATCCTCTGTCAAGCAGAGCCAATGAATTAATCAATGGGGCAGCGAAAGCCGACAAACTCTGGCTAGGCTTATAAATGCCCTCAGGCAGATAGCCTAGTACCTACCTATGAACCTATAACCTCTCTTAATAAGCACATCCATAATTCTTTCAGCTTCATTAAGAAAGTTGAGTCTTTATTACAAAGTCTATGAAGATGCAACCACTCACCATAAGGTAACAAAGAAATTAAATATGGGGCTTGACTACTACTTCCATGTAAATATCTCCGAGCTTTATTAGAGTTTCTATAGATACTAGTTTTAATTTCTATTCATGCCTTAGAATTGAATGTCCAAAAAGGAAACTTGTTGGCCTATTTGTAGGCCATCAAACCTAAAACCAAATATATTACTCTGTAATTAACAGAAATATTTACATCCTTATTACCACCCTTACAAATAAATATTAAATCCTATATATCTAAAATAATTAATAATATAGTTATGCATAAAATTGTGTCCATATTAATATTCTGTTTCAAATAAGTCCATAACTAATTTTGCATACATAGGTGCAAAAGGAACACCCATGGCAATATCTTAAATTTGTTGATATATTTAATTATTAAAAGTAAAAAAATTAGTAAGCCAAAAGTATGCTAAATCAGTAACATAATTCGAAACAGGACTATCACCTAAAAATAATTTAAAGCTTCTGTACCATGTATGTTTAATATTAGTATATAAACTTTTAGCATCCAAAGTTAACCAATATATTTCTTCAGTCCAACTTAACCTATTTGTAGAACAGAGCGTTTGTTGTACCTTTAAGAAGCATTTCCAGATGTAGGCACGTGCATATAAATAGTGAGCACGTGCAGGCAGCAGTGCCATTTTGGGACAACAGCCAGAGTGTTAACATGTATAAGTGTGGTAGTCAGTCTGATTGTAACTTAAATAAACTTGTAAAGCCTCATTCTTGATGTGTTTGTGTGTAATAAAGCTGCTTGAACTGAATTCGCAATCCCGGCCAGAAGAGCGACATGGTGTCAGAACTGGGATTGAGAGTGCAACTTCTTTAAGCCATGAGGTGCGGAGTTGAAGGTAAAGGTAGATTGAGTAGGTTGAGTGATACAGAGCTCAAATGATCAAAAAGGCCAGAAACTAACTTAAGGTAACCAAAACTTGCACAAACGATTTATTTTGTAAAGAAAATGAAACGGAGCATTTGTAAGGCACAAAACACATTATTAATCAAACAAAAGGCACATAATGCATTATTAATTAATGAAATGTTTGAAACCCTGATATTTGATAAAACTAGCAGAAATATTCATATGGGGCTCAGAATTACCTCCAGTTTGTATAGCAAGCATGTTTAAAATAAAAACGACCACACGAAAAGTATAATGAGAATGATATGACGTTACATGGGCATGACGAGTACGATAAAAGGGCAAAATAAGCTTAAAAGCAAGGTGACTGCATGTTTTTTAGTAAACTGTGTTTTGGGCATAAACTACTATTTTGCATTGACCAAAGCCATTCAAAGCATAACTAGAGTTGTTCGAAGTATCTCAGAGTGTGCAAAGTGTTTGCAGACTGTCTTTTATTACAGTACAATTATTTCAAAGTTTGCTGTGTGCAAAGTACAGTTATTTTGCAAAGTACAGCCATTACGAAAAAGTTTCTTGTGCTGTGTACAATTATTTGCAGAGTGCCACCATTTCAAAGTGTTTCTTACACTGTACAGAGTTATTTCACAAAGTACAGGCATGTTGAAAGGGTGTTGTGCTGTATACAGTTTATTTGCAAATTGCGTTTGTGTTCATTTTAAAGTGTTTCTTACTCAGTTTCTTCAGCTGTGTACATTTTGTTCACAAAGTACAGTAATTTCAAAGTATTTCTTAAACTGATAAGGAGTGGTTTCTCAAAGCACAGTGATTTTAAAGTGTTCTTGTGCTACGGAGACTTATTTGGCAAAGTGCAGTTATTTCAAAGAGTCTGTTGGGCTATTTGGCATAATTACAAGTTCTGACATGTTTATGTGTGTGTGTGTGTGTGTTCGTACATACTTCCAAGCACCTTCACTACTGCATGTTGATATTGCAGAGGCATTTTGCAGACCCAGTCCACTTGTGTTTAATCATAATATTGCAGAGAATTGGAGAGTATTTGAGCAAGGAATATGATCTTTTCATGCAAGCAGCTTTTTCTGACAAAGATGCACATACAGAAGCCATTGAAAGGGAGCATTCATTTGTGTATGCACCAGCAGTATATGCAGGAGAGGGGGAAAACCACTATATTGTTGTACCAGCTGAATCAAGAGAGGACCCGTGGTGCTTGAAACGTAAATTTAGAGAAATGTGCAACCCCCAGACAAATGTTACATTGGAGGGGTACCTATTTTATACAAGAGGCCACAGGCCAGTTGATACTTTTGCAGCTTATATCACTGACTTGAGAAGTAAGGCTAAACATGCAGATTTGGTGATTTGAAAGATGAGTTAATAAAGGACAGGCTTGTGTGTGGTGGTAATGCTGCAGTGAGAAAGATTTTGCTTCATGACAGTGATTTAACGTTGAGCAAAACTATAGAGATTTGTCAAATCCATGAGCTCACAGAAAGGCACACAAGTATGCTTGAAAGTGATGAGCATAGTTTCAACCTCCTCTAGAGCAAGCGTAGACAGCATGTGGCAGGCAGAAAAAGGCCTAAGCACATGGCAGCTGCAACTCCTGTGGGATTCCCAGGGAGATCCTGTAACTTTCTAGCAAGTTCCAAGATGATCTTAGTAAAACGGACATGCTCAATGCAGTGTAAGGGTGAGTCAGCAAAACCTAAGTAAAGTCTTATTGTTAACTGTTGCAATTGTGGTGCTAATCATGAGTCTAAAAGATAGAAGTGCTTAGCATTTGGTCAGCAATGCCACGAGTGTAAAAAAAAAAATGGAACCACTTTCAAAAGTTTTGTAAATCAAGCAAGCCTTATTCGGTTATTAAGAAAGGTCACTCAAAAGAAGCAAGTTGATCATGTAGAAAGCTGCAACCTTACTTTCTATGTAGATGGTGTATCAGTGGTCGTTGATAAGGTTAATGCAGATTTGCTGGCAAAAAACAAAGTATTTTGTACTGTCCTGGTCAATGGTAAACCCACAGAGCTCAAAGTAGACACTGGTTTAAAGTGTAATGTTATGTCAATAGAAACATTTGCTAGAGTGAGAGCTGGTGAACTTAATTTGGCTAATTGTGCAAAGCTTGTTGTTTATGGAGGTGGAAGAGATTCAAACTGATGGCTCAGTAGTGCTTTCATGCTATTCAGCTGGGAACAGTTGTGGCTTGCAATTTTATGTAGTCAGAAGACCTATGCAGTCATCATTAGGTCTCAGAGACATGCAGTCATCATTAGGTCTCAGAGACAGTTTAAGAATGAAACTGCTTTCTTTTACCAAAGAAGTCCATCATGTAACCACATGTCCCAGTTCCAACATCACTGATGCTATTTTCTCAGAATATGCTGATGATGTTTTCGATGACAAGCTAGGCAAACTTCAGTTGTTACCTTCATGAAAATAGACCTAGAGGTCAGTCCAGTGGTCAGACCAGCAAGGAGAGTTCCAATAGCTATGCAGGACAAAGTCAAGATCCAGTTAGAGAAGATGGTGCACCAAAGTGTGATTTGTCCAATCTCTGAACCAACTGAGTTGGGTGTCTTCCATAGTAGCTGCTCATAAGAAGAATTTAGATGAAATCAGAATATGCATTGACCCAAGAGACTTGAATAAGGCATTAAAGAGATCTCATCCTCCTATGCATACAGTCGAGGAGATTGCCACCATCATGCCAAATGCCAGTGTTTTTTTCTGTCGTGGATGCAAAGAGTTAATTTTGGCAAGTAATGCTTGATTGCAAATCTTCACTACGGACTACATTCAGTACCCCATTTGGTTGATACAGATTCCTCAGAATGCCTTTTGGAATAACTTCTGCCAGTGAAGTCTTTCAGCATGTAGTGGAGCAACTTTTTTGGGCTATCTGTGTGCTGTAATAGTGGATGATTTACTGATTGGAGACAATGGTGAAGAAGAGCATGACAGAAACCTCAGGAAAATGCTGGACAGACCGTGTGAAGTGAATTTAAAGATCAGTCCTCTGAAATATAAATTCAGTCTACCAGACATTACTTATGTAGGTCATTTATTTACCAGTACAGACTTATGACCAGACCCTTTTAAATTTGCTGCTATTCTTGAGATGCCAGCTCCAGACAATGTCCAAGCCTTACAGCGTTTTCTGGATATGCTTAACTATTTGGGCAAATTTATTCCTGACCTTAGTGGGTTATTAGCGTCTTTAAGAGAACTGACCCACATAAATGTTGCCCGGTCATGGTTGGAGCAACACCAGAGAGCATTTGATAACCTCAATCAGCAAATTACCACCCCTCCTACATTAAGATACTATGATGTCCACAAACCAGTAGTTCTTTCCTGTGATGCTTCAAAGTTTGGTCTTGGTGTAGTTATTTTTCAAGAGGGCAGACCTGTTGCCTATGCATCTAGAACTCCTACCTAAACTGAGATGCAGTATGCTGAGATTGAGAAGGCACTTTTGGCAATTTTGTTCACATGTTCAAAGTTCCATGATTATATTTATGGCCGAGCTATCCAAATCGAAACTGATCATCAGCCTGTAGTCACAATTTTAAAGAAGCCTATGCATTCGGCTCCAGCAAGACTACAAAGAATGATGCTTAGATTACAAAAGTACAATTTCAAAATTGTATATATAAAAGGTAAACAACTTTATCTGGCTGATACCTTATCCAGATTGCCCAGAAATACCACAGAATAGCTTGATGCAGAGAATTTTGACTTTAATGTCATGGCAGTGCATGATTTTTCAACCATGAGACTTGAGCTGAGAGATCATACAAAGACTGATCCAGTTTTGCAAAAGCTCAACCACTTCATCAATGTTGGATGGCCATCAAAGCAATCCTGTGTACCGCCAGAAGTGCAACCTTATTTTCCGTACAGAGATGAGATGCTCATGGAAGATGATATAATTTTCAAAGGTCCAAAAGTTATTGTTCCTTATTTCCTTACAACATGAATACATTCAGATTTTGCATTGTAGCCACCCAAGTTCCAATTTTACCAAAACAAGGGTGAGAGGACTAGTATTTTGACCTTCTCTGTCGAAAGATATTGACAGTGTGCTTTCATATTGTTCAGTATGCAATAGTACTAAGCCACATTTGCAAAATGAGCCACTTTATCTAAGCCAGATTCCTGAACTACCTTGGTCAACAGTAATCAGTGACCTATTTGAGTGCAACAATCAGCATTACTTAGTGTTGGTAGAATCTTATTCAAACTGGTTTGAGATCGATTTGCTACCCAACCTGACGTCCACTACTGTTATTACTAAGATGAAATGTCACTTCTCAGTCCATGGTAGTCCACAGCATTATTTCTGACAGTGGTACCCAGTTTACCAGTCAATTGTTTCAGAAATTTGCAAAAGAGTGTGCCTATCTATGTTACTAGTAGTCTGGAATACCCACAGTCAAATGGCCTGAACATGCAGTACAGTGTGCAAAGCAATTGCTAGACAGTCCAAAGTATGACAATACTGATATCTTCTAGAATGTACTTAATCTCAGAAATATACCCCATTACAACCTGCGTGGCTCCCCTGCACAGAGACTTCTATCTAGGCAAACCAGAACATCCTTGTCTATCAGTTCTAGTTTGTTGGTGCCTAATGCTAAAAACACCAGAGCAATCAAAGCCCAATTTTCTAAAAAGCGTTCTTTTCAGAAGTCCAGCTATGATAAAACAAGCAGATTTTTTCATCCGTTAAAAGGAGAGTGAGGATGCAAACGGCGAATGGCTTTGATCGAATTGGTCAGGTGAGAGGTATTTGTGCTGAGCTGAGATCCTACTTAGTGAAATCTGAGGGTACAGAATACCGAAGAAACCGCAGGCATCTTCTTCCTGTATCAGAAACGATATTGCAGCATCTTAACTGTGATGCACACTGTAGATCTCAGAGCAACCCTGACAATGTTCATACCGAAGAACATGTGTCAGCATCTATTCCCATTCCTGATGATGTCCCAGTTGTCCCCAAAGTTGAACACTCCTTGAAGACCATCACCGTTGCTAGATACAATTCTGACTTTTATGTTACACGATCAGGTCATATTTCTAGACCTAGTGTAAAATACACAACAACCTGGATATGATTGTTTTATGTGTGTCTGATTTTGTATGTGATTGCATGTCAAGAGATCATTTTGTTATAATTGCATGTCATTGAATACGGTCATTTAATGTATGATCTGTTTCTGAAAGAGGGAGGATGTAGAACAGAGCGTGTGTTGTACCTTTAACCATTTCCAGATGTGAGCAAGTGCAGGCAGCAGTGCCATTTTGAGACAGCAGCCAGAGTGTTAACAAGTATGAGTATGGTAGTCAGTCTGTTTATTTAAGTTTAAGTTATAAAGCCTCATTCCTGATGTGTTTGTGTGTAATCAAGCTGCTTGAACCAAACCCACAACTGTTCGTCTGTTTTACCCTGACTGGGCAAGTGACACTATTTAACTTTGTCAAAAATCTTTAATATATGAAGGTAATTTAATAACAAGTGGACATAGATAATCATGTAAAAACAAACCTATATTACATAAAAAAAACCTTTAGATGCTCCTATAATCGGCTGTTCTGGTGGGTCTATTAAATTTTTATGTAGCTTTGGTAAACAAGTAAAAGTTGGTAAGCTGTATTTTTGTACACAATTTCTTAACAATAACAATATAATTTTTACTAAAAATAAGCAAGCCTACACTCTATCAGATATTTCTAAATACTGTTTAACTGCTAGCTCGTATGCATTTTGATCAGTTTTTACATAAGTGATTTTATCTTCGAAATGTATGTAACACATACGTAAATATTGGTCATAATACATAATAATGTCATTACCCATTTCTGCCAGTTTAATAATCAAATTTCTATTGTTTACTTAAATCCTTCAATGCAACCCATTCAGCCTTAGTTGTATTATAACAAACATGACCTTTATTAACCATAAAATCATTAAACACTTCCTCAACCACAAAATTAAACATAGCGGACAAATGTTTCACATTTTCATTAATAAATAGTGGAATAAAACAAATTTTACTTTTAACCCACTAGGTATTCAACAAACAGTAAGCATTCTTTTCGTCTACCTCTGAAGCGCAACACTAAAAACTATACTCCTGTGCTGCTAGAATCATTAAATTCATCTTTACTGTTAGGTACTTTCAAATAGTCTCAGCTTGTCTAAAATAATACACAAGATGCAGCTTACGTACCAATTTAAAAATCTCACCTCTCAAAACGTGAGCGAAGTAAAACTGTAGGAATTAACTTCAGACCCAAGTTTAAAGTAGATGCACATTAATTCATTAATGTAAGACTAGATAAATTAATTACCAAAGAGTTCAAGGAATGTCCTTTATGAAAAATATCATTGCCATCTTCTCCATTTACAAAAATGTTGTTGCTGTCTTTCTGAGGTCGTACCCTGTCCATGTCTGTCTCTCTCTCTCTTATACTGTGCAGTTGTTTGTCTCTCTGTTCCCTGTCACGAAAGTGATTTATATTCTCCACATCTCTCACAGCTGGTAAAGGAGAAAAATAAACATCACAATCCCACTCTGATGTAAATTCTACTCCCTCTGAGGAAGCAAACAAAACTCCATGTTGTTCATGATGACTGTAAGTCTTCCCTGTGTGCGAATGTAGTCCACTCTGTTATTGGTTCTTAGATGGAAAGCTTTGACTAATTTGTAGTCACGTATTATCTTGCTGTAGTTTTTCTTTTTCTCCACTATATCTGCTTCTAAATCTACAAGCTTATTATTAATGTTTGTTATGCTTGTGTTTAAACAAGTAGCATTGAGATGTTTCGATAACTCGTTATTTAACGCCTGAGCTTCATCTCTACGTTTCCATTGTTTTAACATATCTCTCTCTCAATCAAGATATATATCCATTCTATAGAGCAGTGATGCATGGCAGCCACCTAGTGAGACTGAAACTGCATTTTATTATCATGAGAAAGGTGAAAAGAAGTGCTAGGACTTTTAAATCACGTAAATCTCTGAAATGTATCATGCTTCAAATATCTCCTCAAACCTAATATGTTTCAATAAACATTAGTCTCTTTTAATGTCGGTCTTTCTAATTTGTCACATATACTTTGCAACTCTCCTGATAAAGCAGTAGTAGCACAATGTCCAGTATCAGAAAAAGGATGTTTTTGGCTTTGGTTGTAATGGTCTGCAAACTAATTGATTCTTTTTTCATAGATTTATAGGTAAGTACTAGGCAGACAAACTATAATGTTGCAGATAATGTAGATTAAATATAGTGACTTTTCGAAAAATGTGTGTTTTTAAAAGAATGAAAACACTAAAATAATGAGATCACTATCAAAGAAAAGGTTAGAAGATGAATTTGAATGTTATTGATAAAGACAAAAAGGCAATACTAGGACTCCATCATGATAGAATATTTTTGTTATTGGGATCATTTACAGATATATATAAAATATGACATTAAAGAGATAAAGTGTTTAGAATTATAATGCAAGTTGAAAGATTTTTGTGGAGATTTTTGCTAAATAAATTACCAGTGAAAGTAGCTATGTTTTAAAAAGTTATGTCACATATGTCAGGAGGGAATCAGAACATGCATTCTTTGGTATGTGAAAGAATTAGGAACTAAAAAGATGTTTTGTTAGGGAAGCAGAATACATGATACCATGGGGCTATTAAGAAGGATATGCTGGGGAAAAGTATGATTTACAGTTTTATGGAATGCACAATGCTAGGAGTGAGTGTTTAATAAGACAACAGAGGCTGATGATAACAACAAAGAAGTTGAAGGAATGATGGTTTAAATAGCAGTTTTGTGACTTTGCATGTAATGTAAATGTGTATGATATGCAAGTATTACAAGTAAAATAACCCTACTGTTTTCAGCGAGTGCAATGGGATCTTTTTCATCCACCTAAGTTACCACAAACACATTTTAACATCTCATTGAAAGGACAGCACACTCAGGAGCACAGCACCCCCTTACGCTGCACTGCAGTGTCAGTACTGTAACAATAAATCAAAGCACCTGGTGTGGGAATAGAACCCACCAAGAAGTTGGCTAACTGCATTATATAATACAGTCTTGACCTGCTCTTCTGGTATGGTAGAACGGCTTTCCTTATCTGTTTTCTGTGCCTGTATTAGCCACCTGTAACTTCTCAAATCGTATGAAATAGTTTTTAAATGTCACCCAGTATTTGAGCACCCCCCCCCCCCAAAGACATTGTGTATCCCCAGTTGTGACTATGACTTAAAAAGCTAACTCTGCCTACTAAGTCCACCTCCTTTTGAGATGGCTATTTCAGCAGATGTGGATATCTTTAACAAAATTTATTTTTCTTTCATTTTTACCCTATCCAGAGGGATTTCTGAACTGTATGTTTTAATATATAAAGAAACCATACACAAGTTTCCTCATAAGGACATGGTTCCTTAAGAAGAAATCCTTCAGTTGTATCTAAAGTGGTCTTTTATTTTATTTTTTTATGAATCTGTCCATTTCCATATATCCTTTTCTAAACGGGAGAAAATGTTTAAGAGAATTATGCATGCAGTGCATTTATACACACAAAAATAGTTACTATACAGAAATTAAGAAATAAATTCCATAAAGCAGTTTGTTCAGCTGTTTATTTCATTTATAGTGTAACCCAATCCTTCAAAAGTTTTTTTTTTGAGGATGGCTAACTTCTTTTATTTCCAAGTATTTAGTTTTGTAAAATTAATAGCAAAATTTGGCTGAGGAAGTTCATTAGCCTGGTTTGTAGCTACCACTATAACATTATTTAAATTCATTTACTTTATAAAAATGGTAACATCTTGACTTGAGAGGTTAGGGCTGACTCAGTCAGATCAGCAGCCGTCACTACAACCTCATTTAAAAATCTGTCTCAAGTGTTCTTGAAACCACTAGTTCTGCCGCCATACTTAATTTTTCTGAATATTACCAGCTCTGCAACCAGTTTAGAGGTAGAGCAGGATTTCTTGTGGATGTTAGGCATTTGCTGTGGCTTGTCCACTTATGCCATGGAGCTGAGAGCACACTGTAGTATGCTGTCACTCTTATTATGACTTACTTCTGCAGTGTTCCTTATAATGAATATAACACACTGGTATAACAATACCATAACTGTAGATGTTCATGTAATAGAATCAGTGCTGTAGGACGAGCTCTCTTCCTCCATCCCCCTGTTACTTCAGTATTTTGGGTCTGGTAGTCTATAGTTATTTCTGTATCACTTACACTTTTTGAGTTTTTTATGGTTTGTTGTATTTTTGTAGAATGGCAACCAATAGTTGATAATGTTCCTTAATCCTTAGTCTTTTAGTTGGAGGTACACAGCAAGGTTTTGGCAGCAATATACCATTTTAATGTATTTCTGTGTGCTTAGTTTAAGTATTCATGATTCTTGTTCATTTTCCAAGAACATTTGATATAATAACTCTGTTTACCACTTCCTGAGCTCTAAATAACAATGGTGTGTGGCATGAGGCGTACCTATTGGCCACTGCATGAGACTGCAAGCAATACTTGTTGTTACATCTGATTGCTGAAAAAGGTCAGCTTGGGTAACTCATGCCCACCTCCTGCAAATTAATGTGTACATTGTGAATTCCTATTGCCTTTGAGTATAAAAATGCATATTTTGTACAAAGGTCAATGCAGTAGACATTCCCCTGTTTCTTGAGTGCGGAGTTTATCATGATAACTTATTCTGAGTGTTCAACAGTTGCACGGAGTTCTGCAGGATGCTTTAATGACATCATCTTAGTGTGAAAAAAAGTATCTGCACTAGATCACTGCCGGAGAAATTCCCCTTTCCTTGAAATGCAGAACTTTCAGAGTGGGTATTATTTGATTACAGGATGTTGAATGCTATCCCTCATATGCAAACACAGTATTTATTTTGTTTTCATACTTCCATAAAATTAAAAATTGTGATGTCAGCTATCACAATACATTGCCTACTCTGGATGTAATTTATTTTTTTGCTGCAAGTTTCTTCTACAGTACTTTCTTCCAGGGTCACATACCGTGGGTATGATTTGGATTGCTGCATATTTTCTGCAGAGACAGAAACAAAAACAAACAAAAAACTTTTCATAGAAAACGGGTACAGCTGCTGTGGACTTCATTAGAAAATCAGTTCTCTAGGTACCATTCCCAAGTCCTAGATGTTTATGTATTCCACTCTCTCTAAATGCAAGTTTTGCACATATGTAGCAGGCGTGTCCTTATCTGGCTTACTTGAGAAAAGAAGAATGTGTGTAAACTGTATAGACCGGGATGGTGCCACACAGCTTAAAAGGCAGTTCCTTTGGATACGTTCTGAGCAACATGTGTAATGTATATTACACCAGTTTTGTTTTAGCTGCTAAGAGACATAGTAAAATTCAGAGGGTATGTGATTTGGGGCTTACCTGTCCTGAGGAAGCTTGCTGTGCTTGTACAGATAGCTAGATGTAAGACCTTTGCTGTTTTATTTGCCTACGTGTATGCGCATTTACTAGTAAGGACAGTGAAACTTTTGTTCTGTGCTTGGGTTTATTGTTCCTCTTGGGTGTTGAACGTGAGGAGAAAATAAACAAGACTCTTAACCAAGTTAATGTAGTGGAAGTGAACAGTCCTACTTCCACATTTTGAGCACATTGGGACAAGTTAAAATAGAATATTGTATAATCCTCTCTTTTTTCTCATAAAATCAGGTAAAAATTAACAGAAGGTTGTT
This sequence comes from Protopterus annectens, assembly GCF_019279795.1. Taxonomy (NCBI): domain Eukaryota; kingdom Metazoa; phylum Chordata; order Ceratodontiformes; family Protopteridae; genus Protopterus; species Protopterus annectens. The sequence continues at coordinate 643,679,114 of NC_056730.1, read as the reverse complement.
TCTATGCTGTAGAGTCACAGTAAAATTGAAAAATGTGAAATTTTTGGAAGATCCGCATGTGGTCATTAATGGACGTAAGGAGCCATGAGACAAAGCAACACAGTTGCATGTCTTTATCAGCGGTTCATCCACAGTAAGTCTGTGAGTGGTCTGGGCAACAGTGGTTTACATTTCAGTGGTACAGGCTGTTGTTATGGAAGATCCCACTGGGAAAGGGATAAAAGCAGCTTTGTCAAGATTAGGCAATTATACTGCTCTTATAACCTAACCATTGCTGCCACTGTTTGTTTATAATGCGTTTCCTTTTAATTACTGTATATTCATACACACTGTTTCTTGAAACTGTAGTTTTTGTCTTTACCATTAATTAATGTTGCCTTTTAATTTACACCATCAAATCTCAAACATTAATTTTGTCAATATTGTTAGTATATTTTAGTTTCTCTACTGTATGTCTGGAGCTTTTCTCTCCGGGTCCGTGCTGAAAATGGCCTTCTGGCCCAGACGGACATTACCCGGTAAACAAATGTAATAAATAAATATGGTCGGTGATCTGCAGAGTGTTCCTTATTCAATTTACATTTTAGCTATTGTAGCAATGCTAAAATGTAAAACGGTTCTGTGATTTTTTTCACAGTTAAGAGGAACCCTAGTAATATAGCAAGGTTTTTCTGAGAAACCTTCCTGCGAATGCTATGCTGTACAAATATTTGTAGTGTAATTTACCTAACCTGGCAACATGCTCAAGATAAGGAAGACAATTTATCAACACTGTGGTGATTTATTTATGTTTTTATAACCATAACAGTATGATTTACTACTATTTAAAGAGTGGTGCTTTGATATGACTTAACTAAATGCAGATTATGCAGATCATTAGCAATGATAAATCAGCACTGCTTAAATAATTGTTCTAAAATGTTAGGCATAATTTTCTCTTTAAGGGTTATTTTTGTTATGAGTTCATTCCTGTCAAACCCATTACATATGCTGTCATAATTGTAGACCGTTACAGAAACATGTTTTATTTTATTTTTATTTATTTATGTTTGTTTCATATTTTGGGCTTGTAAAAACCAACAGAAAATATATCTTTTAACTTTGGGTTGTCAGAATTTTCACAGAGCTAGCCTGCTTTAGACAGCTTCCTTGAAATGCTTGAATTAAGTTGTAAACTTTCTGTGCACAATAAGCTTTGCAGGTTAGTTGCTTATGACAAGTGTAGTTGCTTGTATTCCACAGTTGTGCAGATTCAAATTTTTTTACTGAATTTTGAAGACTGAGTTAGAGGCAGTGTTCAGGTGAGACCTGTGGAGTATACTTCCAGGAATCATAAATCTCTGTAATATGACAGTATAGTATAATATATATAACAATATAATAGTATAGCAGTACTATGATTAAAATTAAACAGTATATACTTTCAGGAGAGTACAGGTATGGGACCAAATGCAGAGGAATGATTGTCTTGAGTGGACTATTCTGGACAGATTAAAATGGTCAAAGCATTTACAGTTGTCTTTATTCCTACTTTACAGAGGAGGTACTCATTCTAAAGCAGTTTTAATTTCTGAAGATGGGCATATCCTGGCCGAAACAGCTGGGCCTTCCACAAATCATTGGGTAAGGACATTTTATATGGCTGCTAAAAAGTTCTGTAATTATCAGAAATCATTCTTGTTAGCTAGCATATTGAAATAACCAATGTTATGCTATTTACGTTTTGTGTAGACTGACTCATTTAATACATTTTTGCAAATGTGGAAATAATAATGCAGAGCAGACACACCATTGTATCACCAGTTACAGGGCACAAAATCACAGTACCAGCTGATCATCTGACAGGACACAGGCAGGCAGCGATGCTCAAGACTGCTGACATTTTCTGATGCAGACACTCAGTTGTGGGCTTTCATATCATCTCTCCATAGGCACTCTACATGCAAATACTTTGACTGTAAATAGCAATGATTTGTAATACAATAAGTGATGCAAATAGAACATCAGTTATTCTGGTATCTGTTACTTACTGCCTCAGATTTTGAACTATTTTTATTTTACAAATACATTTTTTTTCTAGTTCATATTATCTGTACTGTGCTTAGCATGTATCGAACCCTTGTGCAGAAAAAGATGCACAGTGTTGCCAGATCAGTTGCCTGTACCAATGCATTTGGAGCTGCACACATACAAATGTGGATTTTAGCATCTCCATTTCAAACTACAGTACCTACTTGCTTATCTTTTAAAAAAATAGATGCAGTTCATTGTAGATTTTGGATTACAACTTGATACTAGTTATGGCCCATTGCTTAAAAAGTGTATCCTGTTTCCATTATAGTGTCCTTTTATGTAGATTTCAGTGTGCTCACAAGATATAGAGTCAGCAGAAAAACATGGAGGAGGCAAGGGGTCACTAGGAGCTGTGCTTGGAGAATGCATTTGGGAGTATTTTAGTAGCAATGTGTTTAAAATGCACTTGCAACATTTTTACCTGCAGTAGAGGAGACTAAGCATTTTATGGATAACCTTGTGGAGTAGTTGCCTCTGTAATCTGATTATACAGTGTAAAGTTAACATATTTGTTAATATGAAATTTATACTTGTGATACTGTGCAACGACCCTTATCTTAAATATGTTGTAAAAACTTGTATTAACTCTTACTATATTAATGTGCAGCAGTTTTTATCCAATATGTATTTTATACTTGGATTGTGATTGTAAAGGATCTGTAGACCAGCTTCCTTACCTGTTTAACAAATAGAAATAAGTAATATAAATGTATTTTTGAGGCATTCAGATGCAGAGCATTTAGCAAAATGTTCAGACAGGTGTTTCAGTTTGTTTTTATAGTGTCGTAAAATGTCCTTGTATTCCATAGTGTTCAGAGTAGATGTAGTGCTTCTGTTTGGAAAATGCATCACACTGTGAAGGAACAGTATTGAGGACATATAGCACTTAATTGGAAAGTACAGCAAACACATCTACTGAGTTTTGCAGTACACACTGCATGACTTAGTCTAAAAGTTAACATTTAGTGCCTTGACGTGATGCCTGAAGGGAATATTATGAAAATGTTTCATCATCAGGCTTCCCTCCAGCACTATTGTAGTTGAGCAAGTTACAGGAAAGGATTGCGATGAGACCAACTACAAAAGAACTAAAGCTTTCTACAGGGAGCAGAGTTGTGGCATATTTACATTTCTTTTGTGCTGTTTACTAATATGACAATACTTTTAGAGTATTTCCAGGACTGCATATGTATGTCTCTCTACAACTTGTAATTTCCTCCTTTTTCAGGTGTAACTAAAGAAAACACAATACTTGCTGCCGAAGAACCAGCCAGTGCAGGAGAATTCTCAAAACAAAATTGTAACTTGATGTGGATTTAAGTACAGACATGCACCTGCAGAATATTTAGCCCTGCTTAAAGATATTTCCTTTACTGTTAATGTACTTGACATGAACAAAGAGCAAGTAGTAGACACCTTTAACAGCAATCGGATACCAGAGCTTCTGATGCAATTGTAAACAAATGTTTGTGTGTGTCTGTGTGTGTGTGTTTATATATATATATATATATATATATATATATATATATATATATATATATATAATATATATATAGAGGTTCATAGTTTAGTACTAAGCTAACTGCCCTTGCAAGCCATTTTAAGCCTAGCCAATTAACCCTTGAAAC